>NC_083593.1:52505361-52805361 GCF_027579695.1 Neoarius graeffei
CTGAAAGGTATATCCAGGTTCTAGAGCAACATATGCTCCCGTCCAGACGACGTCTCTTTCAGGGAAGACCTTGCATTTTCCAACATGACAATGCCAAACCACATACTGCATCAATTACAGCATCATGGCTGCGTAGAAGAAGGGTCCGGGTACTGAACTGGCCAGCCTGCAGTCCAGATCTTTCACCCATAGAAAACATTTGGCACATCATAAAACGGAAGATATGACAAAAAAGACCTAAGACAGTTGAACAACTAGAATCCTACATTAGACAAGAATGGGTTAACATTCCTATCCCTAAACTTGAGCAACTTGTCTCCTCAGTCCCCAGACGTTTACAGACTGTTGTAAAGAGAAAAGGGGATGTCTCACAGTGGGAAACATGGCCTTGTCCCAACTTTTTTGAGATGTGTTGTTGTCATGAAATTTAAAATCACCTAATTTTTCTCTTTGAATGATACATTTCCTCAGTTTAAACATTTGATATGTCATCTATGTTCTATTCTGAATAAAATATGGAATTTTGAAACTTCCACATCATTGCATTCCGTTTTTATTTACAATTTGTACTTTTGTCCCAACTTTTTTGGAATCGGGGTCGTACAATAAACATTTTTCTTTACAATAGACATTTATGTACATGGGCGGCACGGTGGTGTAGTGGTTAGCACTGTCGCCTCACAGCAAGAAGGTCCGGGTTCGAGCCCCGTGGCCGGCGAGAGCCTTTCTGTGTGGAGTTTGCATGTTCTCCCCGTGTCCGCGTGGGTTTCCTCCGGGTGCTCCGGTTTCCCCCACAGTCCAAAGACATGCAGGTTAGGTTAACTGGTGACTCTAAATTGAGCGTAGGTGTGAATGTGAGTGTGAATGGTTGTCTGTGTCTATGTGTCAGCCCTGTGATGACCTGGCGACTTGTCCAGGGTGTACCCCGCCTTTCGCCCGTAGTCAGCTGGGATAGGCTCCAGCTTGCCTGCGACCCTGTAGAAGGATAAAGCGGCTAGAGATAATGAGATGAGATGAGATGAGATTTACGTACATTGGTGACAAAAGAGTTTTACAGAAATTTTAGTTGTACAGTGCTTTCTTTTAACCATAGACACTAAACATTGTCAGAAAGGAGTTTTAGAGAAGATTTATAAATAAACATTTACAGTAAATGTTATACTTTACAATAGACATTTACAGACATTGTCACAAAGGATTTTTACAGAACTTTTACAATAAACATTTGCAGTAGATATTGTTCTTTACAATAGATGTTTACAGACATTGTCACAAAGAGCTTGACAGAACATTTAGAATAAACATTTTTCTTTACAATAGACATTTACAGACATTGTCACAAAGGAGTTTTACAAAACCTTTAGTTGTACAGGATTTTCCTTTAATTATAGACACTAAACATTGTCACAAAGGAGTTTTAGAGAATGTTTACAATAAACATTTACAGTAGATACTGTACTTTACAATAAATTTTTACAGACGTTGTTGCAAGGAGCTTGACAGAACATTTATAATAGACATTTTTCTTTACAATAGATGTTTACAGACAGTTACAAAAGAGGTTTACAGTACTTTTAGTTGTACAGTGCTTTATTTTAACAATAAACACTGATCACTGTCAGAAAGGAGTTTTAGAGAACATTTTCAGTAAACTTTTACAGTAGATACTATACAATAGACATTTAAAGACATTGTCACAAGGAGATTGGCAGAACATTTACACTAGACAATAAGCATTTACAGACATTGTTCCAAATGAGTTTTACAGAACCTTTAGTTGTACAGTGCTTTCTTTTAACAAAGACACTAAACATTGTCACAAAGGAGTTTTAGAGAACATTTACAGTAGATGTTATACTTTAAAATAGACATTTACAGATATTGTCACAAGGAGCTTGACAGAACATTTACAACAGGGATTTTTATTGACAATAAATATTTACAGACATTGTTACAAAAAAGTTTTACAGAACCATTAGCTGTACAGTGCTTCCTTTTACAAATAGACACTATACATTCTCAGAAAGGAGTTTTAGAGAACATTTACAGTAAACATTTACAGTAGATATTATACTTTACAATAGATGTTTACAGACATTGTCACAAGGAGCTCAATGGGAACATTTACAATAAACATTTTTTTCTTTACAATAGACATTTACAGACATTGTCACAAAAGATTTTTACAGAACTTTTACAATAAACATTTGCAGTCTATACTGTTCTTTACAATAGATGTTTACAGACATTGTCACAAAGGAACTTTACAGAACCTTTAGTTGAACAGTGCTTTCTTTTAGCAATAGACACTAAACATTATCACAAAGGCATTTGACAGAACATTTACAGTAGACATTTACAGTCAATATTGTTATTTACAATATATGTTTACAGACATTTTCACAAATGATTTTTACAGAACTTTTACAATAAACATTTGCAGTAGATATTGTTCCTTATAATAGACGTTTACAGACATTGTCACAAGGAGCTTGACAGAACATTTACAATATGCATTTTTCATTACAATAGACATTTATGTATATTGGCACAAATTATTTTTGCAGAAACTTTACAATGAACATTTACAGTAGATATTGAGGTAGGGGAAGTCATGGCCTAATGGTTAGAGAAACAGCTTTGGGACCAAAAGGTTGCTGGTTCGATTCCCCAGACTAGCAGGATTGACTTAGGCTGCTGGGCCATAGAAGGTTCACGCTGCATGCTGCACGCTACACGCGTGTAAAGAAAAGTGGACAAACGTAGCATGACTTGCTCTGGGCCATAGAACGGCGTTCACGTTGCACGCTGCACACTTCACGCGTGAAGCATGAAATGAACATGCACACTTTTTTCTAGGCGTGAAGACGGAAATTCCAGTCAATGCATGCGGTCACCGCCGCGCCAGCCAATCAGAACGGGTCTAGGGAGATAACTCTATGCTTTCAGGGGAAAACTTCAGAAAAAATATAATTGAATGGTATAATTGAAAAATAGTTCTTCATCGGGATTGTCAAGCAGATTATAGAATGTTCGGTGAAATTCACCACGGGTTTCTCTCAGAAGGAAGTGTTCTCGGCTCCAAATTCTGTTCCTTTTTCTCTTCCTCTGTCTCAGTAAAAGCAGAATGAGGCAATCGTCGTCATCCGAAGAGTCCATATTGTTGGTTACTCGGTCAAAGTAGAACAGACGCAACACGTGAACATCCAAGCATGAAGTTTAATGGCCCAGGGTCCGGTTCTTCACGTGAACGTGTAGCGTGTAGCATGCAACATGCAGCGTGCAGCGTGAACCTTCTATGGCCCAGCAGCCTTAAGTGCCTTTGAGCAAGGCACCTAACCCCCAGCCGCTCTGGCAAGAGTGGTGGCGTACCTTGTGTCTGATTAGCCAAAAGAAAAACTGATGATATGATCATCAGTTCGGGCATTGAACCCGACCAACTGAACTGAACTTGAGGTATTTCACCTGACGTCACAGAGTGACGTGACGCCCCGGTGTCCGCCATTTTGAACGTCAAGCTACATACTAACGCTGCAGACAGAGAGGGAGAACCAGCTTGAAAAAAAACGTGTTACAGACACCTAGAATAGATTAATTTGTCAGTAAGCACTCTATAAATAACCATGGTGTTTGCTTGTTGTGCTGTGGGCTGCCACAACAGACAGGGACAGCGTGCAGGACGCTCCTTTTACCGGTTTCTAGTGATGGGAATTTCAGCTCTTTTTCGGGAGCCGGCTCTTTCGGCTCCCAAACGGCTCCTGAGATTTTATTTTTGATTTAATTGCTGCAATTAACTAGTTAATTAATTACATTATTATTTATATTTTATCAATAGGATGTTTTCCATTTTATTTTTTAGTTTTTGTAGCCATTGTAAAGCTTTGTAAAGTATAGCAGTGTAACAATGTTCTAGCTATAGAAATAAAACTTACTTACCAATTAATACATTATTTTCTCACAAACATAATGCAAAACTGTGTTATATTACCAATATATAATACACAGCTGATTTTCCCCTCCTCAGGTGCCTCACAGACTCCTCTCCCCTGCGCTCCACAGCTTTAAGCATTACACCAATTTTCGTATTTTCGCAGCTGTGAATGACATCAACCCCCCCTACCAAAAAAAGTAGGCGTACACCATGCTACTTTTTTTTCCTTTGAATGGTAATAGACAACACAAAGACGCAATCGGACAGCAACTTTTTTTGTGAAAGTCTCTCTCTCTCTGAGGCACCTAAGGACAAAAAACTAATTCGGCTCCCCAACTCGGCTCCCACCGAAGAGCCGGCTCCCGTCGTTCACTTCAAAGAGCCGGCTCTTTGAATCGGATCGTTCGCGACCGACACATCACTACCGGTTTCCTACTGACCCAGACAAGAGGGCCAAATGGATTGCAGCTGTGAAGAGACAGGATTGGGAGCCAACAGAGTACTCCAGACTTTGCAGTGATCATTTCATTTCAGGTTAGTTTATCAGTTAACGCAATTTTGATAAAATATATAGCAAAAAGTAAATGGGTCAGTGTTTGTTAACCCATCTGAGCAGTGAAACAAGGCAGTGTTAATTTATCTAGGGTTGCATGTAGCAGACATCAGACATAAAACGCAATAACAAAGGCTAGAAAGAAACGGGACACAGAAATAAATAAACAGGGCTCCATACCAAGGCTGGGTACAGTGTTTGTGATAAAAGACAGATCCAATTTAACACGAATCACAGCTTACTTTCTTGTTAAAATGTGCAAAGGTCTCCACCATCTCATACCGCCTTGCACTGAAGGACTTAAGCGTGCCGTCCAAAATGGCTGCGTCACGTGACTTGGTCACGTGGGTGAAATACCTCAATTGTTCTTTACAATAGAGGCTTTGCACCATCATGTGACCCCCATAGCAAGGGTAACTACACCGCCGTGACAGGAGGCACATTTGCAGTGCTTCATCCAGCCGAGTTAGTTGTTATTGATTGGTATGGGAAGGTTTTGCTGCGGGGCGGCACGGTGGTGTAGTGGTTAGCGCTGTCGCCTCACAGCAAGAAGGTCCTGGGTTCGAGCCCTGGGGCCGGCAAGGGCCTTTCTGTGCAGAGTTTGCATGTTCTCCCCGTGTCCGCGTGGGTTTCCTCCGGGTGCTCCGGTTTCCCCCACAGTCCAAAGACATGCAGGTTAGGTTAACTGGTGACTCTAAATTGAGCGTAGGTGTGAATGTGAGTGTGAATGGTTGTCTGTGTCTATGTGTCAGCCCTGTGATGACCTGGCGACTTGTCCAGGGTGTACCCTGCCTTTCGCCCGTAGTCAGCTGGGATAGGCTCCAGCTTGCCTGCGACCCTGTAGAAGGATAAAGCAGCTAGAGATAATGAGATGAGATGAGGTTTTGCTGCACTTTTGGATGTGCAGATCATTTTGAACGAAACAAAGACATCAGATTTTTTAATTTCTCAAAAGTAATTCATCATCAGGGGGAGAAAAACTAGAGATATTTCTAAACATAGAAGGGAAAAATGGGGGAAAGAAAACATTCAGCGGGACTCGGTGTCGAACAGAGAGGTCAAAAACCTGATGGCATGCTCACTTCATTTCTATGAAGGTAATTAATATATATATATATTTCAGAACTGCAGCGTGATGCTCATTCTTATCCAGTGAAGTGAACATAAGCAACAACACAGCGGCTCTGCACAGCCTAACCTTCCCCAAGAATTAAAAAGTGCATTTACATTCAGAGATCCTTCGGAGTATGTTGTGCGTGCTCTTAGGACCCAGTCATTATGGGAAACACCTGATGCTGATTTGACTGCATTCAGCATGTACACATACACTAAGAACGCTGTTTTCACAGAGGCTTTGTGAAGTAGCCTGTCAGACATGCGGCGGTAGATGGGTCTAAGCGTAGGAAGAGTGTTTATTAGCAGGCGTGATATTTACAAAAACAAACCCGAACACAGAGTCATAAACATGGACACGAACAAATGTGACAGTGATAATGATAATACTTCACAAAGCCCCTGTGTCCTTATATGCGCGTGCTGATTGTGACAAACCACTACGATCACACTAGCAAGTGACCAAATTCATTTTCTATGTTTGTTTGTACATGACACATTAATTTCAGCAACAGCACCAGTGACCAAGTGATGGTGTAACAAGCAACTTTAAACTCAGATTTTCTCAATTTTATACAAATTATAATACGTATGATACGATAAAGCGACAAATCCAAATGATTCCTCTGACCAGTCTTACGGCACGTGTGGTCCAACATTTCTTCAGTTCCTCCACTCACAACTTTACTTCCCACCTGCAGTTAGATCCATTTACTGTTTGAAGAAAAATGTATAGCCGTGGTTTCATCTTATTCTGTCATATGTAAGACATTAGAAAGAAAATAAAGCAAGTACAGTTAGCTTTTCTAATCCGCTAATGAAGCTAGAATAAAAATTGTGTGTATAAAACACACTGTACAGTGGCTACCACCGTTTCCCATTGGAACTAAAAAAATCACCAACTGCTGGACAGGCCACGCCCATAATTCACAAACTCCAATCAACACGAACGATTTGTCAATAAACACAAACAAACCTTCATTGTGTATCTGAACATCGCAACGTTATGAGGGCAGCCATTTTGAACAAACAAAATCTTTACTTCCTGTATGATTCTGGGTTTAAACCCCGCCTCCCATAGTTTGATCACGGGACTGGAGTGAAGCCCTGGAAATATTGTCAGTGATGATAACTGTAGCTCCATGCTAATTAACAAAATCATTGAATTAAAGATGAGCGACAGTGTCATACATAAGTATTGACCCCCTACATTTTATAATGTTGCAACTTGAAACTAAAATTGGGATTTAATGTCATGAATCAATACATTTAAAGCAGATATGCAGAACCTTTATTTTGAAATAAATTTCTGAGTGGATAGTATCTCCATCCTTGACTCTTGCATGCTGCATAAGTGGGAATTAAATAAATATATTTTTGAGAGTTAAAATCAGCTGTAAATTTGGCATTCGAGCTGCCCCGCTGAGCCAGCCAGCCCTGAGCGCGTAACGTCACAGCAGGAACCGGTTTTAAGGCCGAGGCCTTTGACAGCTATAGACCAAAGTCATATAAATAAACATTTATGGTGAAAGTAAGAAATACTGTTACCGACTTGCTCAACTAAGACTGATTTGACTTCATTGATTGTGGGTTGACTCTCATTAAAACAGGATGGGTGTTATAACTTATGCAACATACATGTACACGCATGCATTTTCACTGATAAAACGTAAAAGGCTCATTAAATAATCAGATGAACTGAGACAATCACATTCTGAAGCAAATTAAATAATCTTACACCGGTAACTTAAACACACAAGACAAGTTACATGTATTAATCTAAATGCAGGTAAACAACGAGTGGTGTTGTTTTTTGTTTTGTAACCAAATGAGAGTCGCATCTTACCCGCCTGTGTTCTCGCTTCTTGAAGGCCGATCTTGTGACTGATTGTTTTTAAACAATCTGACTTTCAGTTGTTCGTTCAGTTCTCCATTCATTCGCTTCTTCCACGTAAGGGGGAGATATTGCTGCTGAGGCAAGCATATCCAGCGGAAAAAAAAGCATATCCAGTGGAGAAATCAGATGGTTGCTCCACTCATTCTCCATTTTTTCCATAATGAGTACTCTGCCATTACTGTTCAGCTCAGACAATTACTAAAACCCGGGATGGGACGGGACATCACTGGTTTTAGCAACAACTGCGGGGAGGTCACTGCCTGAACGATAATCTGTCATGTCCCGTTCCATCCCAGGTTTTAGCAACAACCCTCGGCTCACACTCCGGGAGAATTAGTGCAACTGAATTTACTTTCTTTAAAAAAAAAACCTTTCCTTTTCTTGTAGTTTTCTTTTCCTTTAATTGTTGGTATTGCACCCTCTTTCAATACAGGCTTATAGCCAACGCTCCTCAACAGATCAGAGGTCTCGTACGAGTCCTCAGTAAAATGTGCAGAGCAGAGGAGAGACCACTTCGTAGGTGCCCAATGTTCCCATGAACTTCTTGCAAAACGCATCCAAATCTTTGCAGTTTGAACATTCTTGGGCCATGAATGCAACGTAAATCCACCTTCTGTCGTGTTGCTGCATCCGCCAGCAACACATCTACATGGCATGGCGATAAATTGGCTCAAAATGGAAGCTCGAAGTTGCTGTCAGCTCTGTGTTTTAGTATAGCGGAAATGGTGATGAGACCGATGCGGTGACGTCACAGATGTCAAGGTCATTCACTCAGACCGCTACCTATATAAATCACTTTAATCATAAAAATTACTATATTAGGTTTATTGTTAACACTTACAACTATTCCTGTGCTATTCTTGAGGTCTCAAGGCATTTTTAAACAAAAAGTGCGGCCATGGTTCTGCGTATCTGCTTTAAAAAAAAAAAAATCAATACAGTTTGCAAGTTGTTTGTATGGTGAAAGTTATTAGCATGCTAGCTTATGTTTGAGGGATGAGGAATAAAGCTGTTAGTGAGTGTTAGATAAAGTTTTCACACAATCCTCAGTTCCTTGTTGAAAAGGTGCTCATTCAAGGGCGCAGATAGCACGGGGGACGGGGGGGACATGTCCCCCCCAGATTTATAGTGACCCCCATCTGTCCCCCCCACCCACCGTCCCTACGTAAGGCGCCACACATAGGTAGAAAAAGTGAGGATTAATGTTCCGTTAGTTAGACTAACTTACACTGTAGCACAAAGTTGAAATGGCAGCAGCAGCAGCCTTGTCAGTGATCAATCCACATTTTCCCCTTCTTGAATCGGTGTAGGCTGGAGCAGATCCTTGCAGAGTTGGGAAAGCAAGGTGTTCATTTTCCACGTAATTCTCGGTTAATAACACTGCACAGCTCATCCATTTGACAGCAGCGGTGTTTCTGCTGCGACTAATGGTGCGTTCAGTTGTACTCGTAAGGTGGAAGTTTGAAGTCGGAAAAGCATTGAAATCCAGCATCTCCCAGCATAAATGTTGGGGTTTTCGTTTCATTTCATTAACTGGCCATTTTTTTCGAATTCCATGTTCCATGATGTCCCAGTTTTTAAACTGGGAAGCGTTCAGTTCTGAGGTTATGTTGCTCGGAGCTCCAAGTTCCGACTTCCAATGTAAATGTAACGCACCATCTCGACCCCGGGGTCCTAAGGGGAGCTGGGGACTTTGCCTGTCACGGTAACCATAGTGATCATAAACAACTGTCTAATGACCGAGCTGGTGATCTTTCTGCCACTTTAAGCCAGAGAAGAGGGGGAAAAAAATTACAGCGTTTGTTTCAAGAACCAAATATCCTATGCCTGTTGCCTTTCCCAGATGTGATAAATACTTGTTTTGTAATGTTGAGTAGCTAGTCTGATAATAAGAAGAAGGAATTTGGACTTACCTGAAGTAGGCTAAATGTAAAATAACAGCATTCTAGGCTGTAGGTGAATATCTTTTAATGTTGTTATTTTTATGTATAATGTTATTTTAGTAAGCAGCAACTGTTAACTGAAATTATGAGATTCAAGATGTTAATTGTCCTCCTGGCCTGCAGGCAATCCCTGGTGGGGTCAACAATGAAAAAACAAAAAACAATTAGCTACAGCATTTTTTCAAAAACCGAGCAATGTTGACCAGGTAGGCCTTTGTCTACCAATGTTCATTCAGTTAGAAAACTCACAATTCGAATGTATATTGAAGCTTCAGTACACACACACATTTTATACAGTTGAAACCGTATATTTACATACACTTTAGGAAAAGACACAATCTTTTTTTTTCTCATAGTCAGACATGAAATCAGACATTCACTTTAACTTTTTCATGTCTGTCTGAATATTTAAAATTATTTCAATGTACTTAATGCCAAATTAATCAGAGAAGGAGTTTTTTATTCAATATTTTAATTGCTTTTATCAAATCAGAAGTTTACATACACTGCAGTTTGTGTGCCTTTAAACAATGTAGGAACGCCCAGATGATGATGTCATGTCTTTGGAAGCTTCTGATAGGTTAATTGGCAACATTTGAATTAATTGGAGACACACCTGAGACACACACCTGTGATTGTATTTTAAGGAACACCTCAAACACAGTGCTTCCTTGTACACAACATGGGTAAATCTAAAGAAATTGATCAAGATCTCAGACTAAGAATGGTTAACTTGCACAAGTCTGGCTCATCTTTGGGGGAAATTTCAAGAAGCCTGAAGGTGCCACGGTCTTCAGTTCAAACCATTATACGAAAGTATAAACAATGTGGGAATGTCGAGCCATCATACCGCACAGGAAGGAGACGGATTCTGAGTCCCAGAGATGAGCGGGTTCTGGTCAGTGCTGTGCGTAAGAACCCAAGAATGAATGCAAAGGACCTCGTGAAGATGATGGCTGAAGCTGGTAAGAGTGTGTCACTGTCCATGGTGAAACGAGTTCTGCACCAACATGGGCTGAAAGGTCACTCTGCCAGGAGAAAGCCATTACTCCAACACAAACATAAACAGGCCAGATTACAGTTTGCAAATGAACACAGGGGAAAGGATCTCAATTTTTGGAGACATGTCTTGTAGTCGGATGAAACTAAAATTGAGCTGTTTGGCCATAATCAACAACGATATGTTTGGAGAAAAAAAGGAGATGCTTACAATCCTAACAACACCATACCAACAGTGAAACATGGCGGAGGCAGCATCATGTTGTGGGGTTGTTTTGCTGCAGGAGGTACTGGTGCACTTCACAAAATCAATGGAGTAATGAAGAAGGAACAGTATGTGGAGATACTGAACCAACACCTGAAAGCATCTGCCAGGAAGTTAAAGCTTGGCCGCAAATGGGTCTTCCAAATGGACAATGACCCGAAGCACACCGCCAAACTGGTCAAAAAATGGCTTGATGACAACAAAGTCAATGTTTTGGAGTGGCCATCACAAAGCCCCGACCTCAACCCTATTGAGCATTTGTGGGCAGAGCTGAAACGACATGTGCATGCAAAGCAGCCAAAAAATATGGCCCAGTTATACCAGTTCTGTCAAGAGGAATGGGCCAAAATTCCTGTCAAGTATTGTGCAAAGCTTGTTGAAGGTTATCCAAAACATTTGACCCAAGTCAGACAGTTTAAGGGCAATTGTACCAAGTACTGATGAAGTGTATGTAAACTTCTGATTTGATAAAAGCAATTAAAATATTGAATAAAAAACTCCTTCTCTGATTAATTTGGCATTAAGTACATTGAAATAATTTTAAATATTCAGACAGACATGAAAAAGTTAAAGTGAATGTCTGATTTCATGTCTGACTATGAGAAAAAAAAAGATTGTCTTTTCCTAAAGTGTATGTAAATATATGGTTTCAACTGTGTGTGTGTGTGTATATATATATATATATATATATATATATATATATATATATATATATATATACACAGTATATTATTATATATATATATATATATATATATATATATATATATATATATATATATATATATGCATTTACACAAAATGGAATCATTTGCTGACAGCTCAGTCCCCCCCAGTTCAAAAATCCTATCTGCGCCCCTGTGCTCATTTACAATCATTAACTAAAATCAGGGTGGGAAATGTTTATTGTTTCTACTTTAACTGAAGCTGGATGTCAAATTTGACCAGAGAACTTATTTAGACAACTAACTGCATGTTTACTTGAGTACATTTCAGTACTTTGATCACTTTGACTGAGACAGACTTCTAAAACTAACGGAACGCCAGACAACGGGAAATTGTGTACAAACCTTTTCTCTACGATTCGGTTCATATGGCTGAGAACTTTATACTGCGAGTGTTTCTAGCACTCTGTGTGTGTGTAGGGGAGGGGGGTGTTCTGAGTCCCGACATAGGGAAGACTTTGTGTATTTGTGTGCCACCACACCCACCCTCCATTTCCTCATTAAAACCCTGTGCACTGACACTCCCTCACTGCTCCCCACCTCTCCCCGTTTAGTTCCTACTGTGTGTTGTGCTGACTGGGTTTTATACACACACACACCACGCCACACTTTATTACATTAGTAGCCTGTTCTGTTGGTGAACGTCAGTCAGTGCTCCACCTCTGGCCTGTGATGCAGGAGTCAGCAGCTGGAGCAGCAGGAGGCTTTAACATCACTACTGCTTCTGTCCTGAGCTTCTTATATAACAACTGAATCTCTGCACACTGCACCAGACCCCGTGTGTGTGTGTGTGTGTGTGTGTGTGTGTGTGTGTGTGTGTGTGTGTGTGTGAAATACTGCGCTCATCACTGACGAATGAAATAATACAATTTAAAATATTTTCAAATCTTTAGGTAAATAGAAAAAAAACAAAGGGAAAGAAATTAAACGATCAGTGAGTGAATGGAAAGAATGGGAAAAATAACAAACTAGAAAGAACAGAGGGAAAGAAAAGCAAGCAAGAAAGAAAAGAAAAAAGAAAGGTAATAGAAAAGGAAAAAGCAGAAGTAAAATATAAGGAACCAAACAGAAAGAAAGAAAGAAAGAAAAGCAAAATAGAAAATTAAAGTAAAAAAAGAAAAGGAAAATAAACATAAATGAAGGAAAGAGAAGAAAGAAAGAAAGAAAGAAAGAGCAAGTAAAAAAGAAAAGGAAAAACATGAATGGATGGAAAAAGGAGGAAAAAAGAAAAATAAAGAAAAGCTAAATAAATGTAAGAAAGAGTGGAAAATGAAAAAAATTAAATAATGAAAAGGAAAATAAACATAGATGGATAGATGGATAAGAAAGAAAGAAAGAAAGAAAGAAAGAAACCTAACAGAAAAAGAAAAAAAGCAGAAGTAAAATATAAGGATCTGAGAAAACACAAATGAAAAATAAGTAAAGAAAAGATGCAGGAATAAAAGAAAGAATGTAATAAGTAAAATATGGAAAAAGAAGAAAAGGAAAAAGAGAAAAAGAGAGAGAAATGGGTAAAAGAAGTGTTGAATGGTGAGAGGGTGTGAGGGTCAGGGATTGTGTTGCTGTGGCGAAAAACCTGCAGGAATAAAAGAACTGAACACAAACACACGGAGAAATACTGCAGGGTTCATGAACACAGGAGTGAGTCTGATGCTCTTCATCCTCTCAGCCTCTCACGCTCTTCATCCTCTCAGCCTCTCACACTCTTCATCCTTTCACACTCTGACGCTCTTCATCCTCTCAGACTCTCACACTCTTCATCCTCTCAGACTCTGACGCTCTTCATCCTCTCAGACTCTCACAATCTTCATCCTCTCAGCCTCTCACAATCTTCATCCTCTCAGACTCTCACAATCTTCATCCTCTCAGACTCTCACACTCTTCATCCTCTCAGACTCTCACACTCTTCATCCTCTCAGACTCTGACGCTCTTCATCCTCTCAGACTCTCACACTCTTCATTCTCTCAGACTCTCACAATCTTCATCCTCTCAGACTCTCACAATCTTCATCCTCTCAGACTCTCACACTCTTCATCCTCTCAGACTCTCACACTCTTCATCCTCTCAGACTCTCACACTCTTCATCCTCTCAGACTCTGACGCTCTTCATCCTCTCAGACTCTCACACTCTTCATTCTCTCAGACTCTCACAATCTTCATTCTCTCAGACTCTCACACTCTTCATCCTCTCAGACTCTCACACTCTTCATCCTCTCAGACTCTCACACTCTTCATCCTCTCAGACTCTGACGCTCTTCATCCTCTCAGACTCTCACACTCTTCATTCTCTCAGACTCTCACAATCTTCATCCTCTCAGACTCTCACAATCTTCATCCTCTCACACTCTCACACTCTTCATCCTCTCAGACTCTCACAATCTTCAGACTCTCACACTCTTCATCCTCTCAGACTCTGACGCTCTTCATCCTCTCAGACTCTCACACTCTTCATTCTCTCAGACTCTCACAATCTTCATCCTCTCAGACTCTCACAATCTTCATCCTCTCACACTCTGATGATCTTCATCCTCTCAGACTCTGACGCTCTTCATCCTCTCATGCTCTTCAACCTCTCAGACTCTGATGCTCTTCATCCTCTCAGCTTCTCACAGTCTTCATTCTCTCATCCTCTCATGCTCTTCACCCTCTCACACTCTGATGATCTTCATCCTCTCAGACTCTGACGCTCTTCATCCTCTCAGCACCTTACAATCTTCATCCTCTCATCCTCTTCACCCTCTCACACTCTGATGCTCTTCATCCTCTCATCCTCTCACGCTCTTCATCTTCAGACTCTGACTGTCATCATCCTCTCAGCTTAGAGTGGACTGATGAAAACAATGCCATCAACACCCACATTTCTGATATTGTATTATACAACCCCGATTCCAAAAAAGTTGGGACAAAGTACAAATTGTAAATAAAAACGGAATGCAATAATTTACAAATCTCAAAAACTGATATTGTATTCACAATAGAACATAGACAACATATCAAATGTCGAAAGTGAGACATTTTGAAATTTCATGCCAAATATTGGCTCATTTGAAATTTCATGACAGCAACACATCTCAAAAAAGTTGGGACAGGGGCAATAAGAGGCTGGAAAAGTTAAAGGTACAAAAAAGGAACAGCTGGAGGACCAAATTGCAACTCATTAGGTCAATTGGCAATAGGTCATTAACATGACTGGGTATAAAAAGAGCATCATGGAGTGGCAGCGGCTCTCAGAAGTAAAGATGGGAAGAGGATCACCAATCCCCCTAATTCTGCACCGACAAATAGTGGAGCAATATCAGAAAGGAGTTCGACAGTGTAAAATTGCAAAGAGTTTGAACACATCATCATCTACAGTGCATAATATCATCAAAAGATTCAGAGAATCTGGAAGAATCTCTGTGCGTAAGGGTCAAGGCCGGAAAACCATACTGGGTGCCCGTGATCTTCGGGCCCTTAGATGGCACTGCATCACATACAGGCATGCTTCTGTATTGGAAATCACAAAATGGGCTCAGGAATATTTCCAGAGAACATTATCTGTGAACACAGTTCACCGTGCCATCCGCCGTTGCCAGCTAAAACTCTATAGTTCAAAGAAGAAGCCGTATCTAAACACGATCCAGAAGCGCAGACGTCTTCTCTGGGCCAAGGCTCATTTAAAATGGACTGTGGCAAAGTGGAAAACTGTTCTGTGGTCAGATGAATCAAAATTTGAAGTTCTTTATGGAAATCAGGGACGCCGTGTCATTCGGACTAAAGAGGAGAAGGACGACCCAAGTTGTTATCAGCGCTCAGTTCAGAAGCCTGCATCTCTGATGGTATGGGGTTGCATTACAGTAGTGCGTGTGGCATGGGCAGCTTACACATCTGGAAAGACACCATCAATGCTGAAAGGTATATCCAGGTTCTAGAGCAACATATGCTCCCATCCAGACGACGTCTCTTTCAGGGAAGACCTTGCATTTTCCAACATGACAATGCCAAACCACAGACTGCATCAATTACAGCATCATGGCTGCGTAGAAGAAGGGTCCGGGTACTGAACTGGCCAGTCTGCAGTCCAGATCTTTCACCCATAGAAAACATTTGGCGCATCATAAAACGGAAGATATGACAAAAAAGACCTAAGACAGTTGAGCAACTAGAATCCTACATTAGACAAGAATGGGTTAACATTCCTATCCCTAAACTTGAGCAACTTGTCTCCTCAGTCCCCAGACGTTTACAGACTGTTGTAAAGAGAAAAGGGGATGTCTCACAGTGGGAAACATGGCCTTGTCCCAACTTTTTTGAGATGTGTTGTTGTCATGAAATTTAAAATCACCTAATTTTTCTCTTTAAATGATACATTTTCTCAGTTTAAACATTTGATATGTCATCTATGTTCTATTCTGAATAAAATATGGAATTTTGAAACTTCCACATCATTGCATTCCGTTTTTATTTACAATTTGTACTTTGTCCCAACTTTTTTGGAATCGGGGTTGTATTAGAATGCTTGTATTATTATTATTATTATTATTATTATTATTATTATTATTATTCCTTATAGTTCCTCGTATACACAGTACGTGATCTTTTCATCCTGATGATGTACTGAGACGTTCTTCAGCAGATTGTGAGTGTGGCGGCCATTTTCTCCACCAGCTCACATGCCTACAGAGACAGCAGCTTGTGTTCATGTCAGATGGCAGATTCACACGTGTGTGTGTGTGTGTGTGTGTGTGTGTGTGTGTGTGTGTGTGTGTGTGTGTGTGTGTGTGTGTGTGGTTATTTTTGGAGCTACCTCACAGTTCTCTGAGTGTGAGTGATGGCAGCTCACAGCTTTAAGACTCTCAGAGATTCAGCAAATGGAGGGCAGAGCACGTTAATTCGCATTACACCACAACGCTGCTGGATCATCAGTCCTGATTGGTCAGAAGCTGTTGATTTATTTTCTATAACAGCAGCTTTGACAGTAGTGCAGCTGTAAATCTCAGGTTTATAATCACATGCTTGTTCTAACAGGTATTTATTGTAACGACTTACACAACCGACGCTCCTCATTAACATGTCTAATCATTAATGTGGTGAAGTTTTCTGTAAGGAGACGTTTATTTCAGGTTTATGGAAGGAGTCTCCAGTGTCAGCGCTTCGTCACAGTCAGAGCTGAAGATTTCTGACATGTTCAAGACAGAGGAGTTTATGAACTCTGCAGTTTCTTGCAACCATAACAAGCTGAATTTTAATTTTGTCATTTTAACTGAGAGAGAGAGAGAGAGAGAGAGAGAGAACTTTTAGGGTTCTAAATGTATATTTTTTGAAAAAAATGAATGAATGAATTATTGTAATGAAAGAAAGAGAGAAAGAAAGGTAACAGAAAAGAAAAAAGAAGTAAAATATGAGGACTCAAGAAAAGATAGAAGAAAAAAATTCAAGAAAGAAAGAAAGAAAACAGAAAAGGAAAAAAGCGGAAGCAAAATATGAGGAACTAAGAACAGATCATAGACGTCGCCAGACCCATTTTAGGGTAGCTCCAGCCACCCTGTCTTATGGCAAAGCCACCCTATATTTTTTGCCCTTTTTTAAATTTATATTTTTATTTTTTTTCCCAAAAAAAAACAAAGGCAGTAAAGCACTGAACATGAGCCATGAAGAACGCAAGTTAATCCGAACAACAGTTTCTGCTTGCTTATTTATTGTTTAATGCAATATTATTAATATCGTTATGATTCCTCCTCATTGGCTCTGTGTCAAGCGTCACGTCGAGTGGTAGGCTAGTAGGACTTAAAAAACTACGCGGGCACTCTGCAGCAGGCGCGGTGCGGGCTTCCATTGAGTTGGGTTTGCAGAGAGTCAGAATTCTATGCTTTCATTTGCAGACACACACGGTGAGATTGTAATTTGATGTCAGTGGTTTGCATTTGCTTAACTTTACCTAGGCTATATTGAGTCTTCTGTAGAATGTTTACATGATGATTTGTGAAGCACTTGCCCTCTTCAGTTTGCGCAGGAATGCATGACACCTACCATTGTTTTTTTCACATTTTTGTAGTTTAGCTGGTGAAGTTGCTTCAGCAAGCAATTAAATGATGAAAGCAATTTTAAAATAGAATAGAAATGGTGGGAAGTGTGTCCCCAAGGTGTGATGCTCTTGAAATAATGAATTGATTGACAGCCTTAGTAGGTGCTCTGAAAAATGTTCGGCGCGCGCTGCGCGCGCACAATACCTTTTCTCCTCTGGGTGCTAAGCTACCCCTGTCTCTCAAACCTAGTGACGTCCCTGGAACAGATAGAAGAAAAAGAAAAGCTGCAGGAAAAAAGAAAGAAAGAAAGAAATGAACGAATAGAAAGAAAGAAAGAAAGAAAGAAAGAAAGAAAGAAAGAAAGAAAGAAAGAAAGAAAACATAAAAGGGCAAAAAGCAGAAGTAAAATATGAGGAACTAAGAAGAGATAGAAGAAAAAGAAAAGCTGCAGGAAAAAAGAAAGAAAGAAAGAAAGAAAGAAAGAAATGAACGAATAGAAAGAAAGAAAGAAAGAAAGAAAACATAAAAGGGCAAAAAGCAGAAGTAAAATATGAGGAACTAAGAAGAGAGAAGAAAAAGAAAAGCTGCAGGAAAAAAGAAAGAAAGAAAGAAAGAAAGAAAGACATGAACGAATAGAAAGAAAGAAAGAAAGAAAGAAAGAAAGAAAGAAAGAAAGAAAGAAAGAGAAAATAACAGAAAAGGGCAAAAAGCAGAAATATGAGGAACTAAGAACAGATAGAAGAAAAAGAAAAGATGCAAGAAAAAAGAAAGAAAGAAAGAAAGAAAGAAAGAAAGAAAGAAAGAAAGAAAGAAGCAATAGTAAAATATGAGGAATGAAGAAAAAATAGAAGAAAAATAAATAATGAAATCTGCAGGAAAAAAGAAAGAAAGAATCATGGAAAAAGACAGATGAATGAGAAATGGAGAGAGAGGAAACTTTTAGGCTTCAGAATTTACACTTTTTAAATAATAATAATAATAATAATAATTGTATAAGAAGTTGGGGGTCATCAGCTCTCCAATCAGCGGAACAAACCCAAAGAACCCTTTAAACTTTTTTAGATTTTGAGAGAAATCCAAAACAGTGTCATAAAGCTGTGTTGTAATTATCGCAATATCAGAATGATGTCATCATTTTGCCCATCCCTCCTGAGAACCCTGGGAAGTTTCCTCCAGATGAACCAAAACCCCTTTAGGTTCTACATTTAACCCTTTTCTCTGAGTGTCTCATCTCATCTCATTATCTGTAGCCGCTTTATCCTGTTCTACAGGGCCGCAGGCGAGCTGGAGCCTATCTCAGCTGACTACGGGCGAAAGGCGGGGTACACCCTGGACAAGTCGCCAGGTCATCACAGGGCTGACACATAGTCACAGACAACCATTCACACTCACATTCACACCTACGCTCAATTTAGAGTCACCAGTTAACCTCACCTGCATGTCTTTGGACTGTGGGGGAAACCGGAGCACCCGGAGAACATGCAAACTCCACACAGAAAGACCCTCGCCGGCCACGGGGCTCGAACCCGGACCTTCTTGCTGTGAGGCGACAGCGCTAACCACTACACCACCGTGCCGCCCTTCTCTGAGTGTAAGGGTGTATTTATGAGCAATGTCATATTTTCTGTCTCTACACAGAACAAAAAGTTCCCTCAGGAAGGACAAACCAAAACTCAATCTTTTAGTGTTTGACCTGTTTCTTTTGAATGCAACAAGTTTGTGATGTAATTATCGCAGTATCGATGTTGTTTTGTTCTACTCCTACAGTATCTCCAACCTTTAGGGGGTTAACCTTAATACAAATTTGGGCTCATATAGGCGTAAATGCAAACTAAAGAACCTTTAGTGTTCTTGATTTTATTAGGAGGCTCTAATATTATGGACCCAGGGGGACAAACCAAAGACCAATATCAGTATTATATTATATTCTGCATCCGAATCGGGGAAAATGCTGAAGGGCCGTTCCAAACTGATCAAACTCTCATTTCCTGTTTTTTAAGTTGCCTTCAAACTGCCCCAGGACGTTTCTTTTTTTTTAAAGACGCCATCATTGTATCCCTGATGCAGCCTATTACCCATAAATCTGTGCATCAGCTCCCTCAAGCAACAGAAAAAAATGACAGATGAAACTTGACAGAAAAGTTTGTTTACGAATGTATTTTCTTTTGGGCGGCTTTTTTTTTTTTTGAAAGTTACCAAGAAATAAATATCATACTCTCTTACAACCCTGTAATTGTAAATCATGATTTGATACGATTTTTGAGGCATCTGTTCGCCAACTAGCTCGCATTATTGTTGAGTTACACGGCATGCTGATGTCACACGTTACTGTAAATGATGTCCTTTTAGAACGCAGCCATATTGTTTGATTGTCCATTCAAATCTAGAACTGTTAGCAATTCATAGAACATGTAATTTTCCTTTGAAGAACAAACCAAAACTGGCCAGAGTTCTAGATGTAATTATTCTTTATTATAGTGTAAATTATACGGACACGAGTGTTTTACTGAGAAATACGCCACTCATATTTTTCATACAAGCTTTATCCGGGACATGGAGAACCAAAACCGTGACATAAATCTCTATCTGTCACTCGTGAGGAAATCGATTAATTGTTTTGATAAATTTGGAGACTTTTTGTTTGTGAATGTGTCGATATAATAAAAAGAAAAATCACACGTTGGATCGAAGATATGAAGTTTATCTTCTCGTGCTGAAAAACTGGATCTGAGTGATATCTTTAATTAATATTGTCTGGCGATGAGTGGTATATCAGATACATTCTATTCAACTAGCAATTTGAAGGCGAGTTCAGTATCATGCTAGCTGAATGGAATATATCTGATACACCATGAAAAAAGCCAGCCAATATTATTATAATTATTATTATTATACATGGGCGGCACGGTGGCATAGTGGTTAGCGCTGTCGCCTCACAGCAAGAAGGTCCTGGGTTCGAGCCCCGGGGCCGGCGAGGGCCTTTCTGTGTGGAGTTTGCATGTTCTCCCCGTGTCCGCGTGGGTTTCCTCCGGGTGCTCCGGTTTCCCCCACAGTCCAAAGACATGCAGGTTAGGTTAACTGGTGACTCTAAATTGAGCGTAGGTGTGAATGTGAGTGTGAATGGTTGTCTGTGTCTATGTGTCAGCCCTGTGATGACCTGGCGACTTGTCCAGGGTGTACCCCGCCTTTCGCCCGTAGTCAGCTGGGATAGGCTCCAGCTTGCCTGCGACCCTGTAGAACAGGATAAAGCGGCTACAGATAATGAGATGAGATTATTATACATACACATTCCTTTCGGGTGTTCAACATGTCTTTCTCTTTCAAAATTCTCTCAAAATCTTCCATATTTAACAAAGCAAACCTGGCGGCCATGTTTGTTTACGAATTGTCCCAGTCGCTCGCTAGCACGGAAGTTTTATGTCTCCAACGTGTGACGTCACGTGGTCTTGACAACCATGCAATATTGTAAATCATATTCAACGGTCATTCTCCATTGGTTAGAGTGACGTAATACACATACGATAAGCGATATGATGATGATGATGATGATGATAGTTTATTTCGAACATGTAAACAAACAATGAATAAATAAGCAGAAAACAAGAAAAGCAAAACAGCATTTGCAACAAGAACACGTAAAAAGCCACTAAATTAGAAAATAAACCTTAAATAATATAGGTAATAATAACAATATTGCATGCTATCGAACCATATGAATGAAACTCGCTAGAAGGGAATAGAACACATTTTTATTCCATAGAAAAAGTGTCCTGTACTGTAGGTACAATAATTCCCGATATTTCACTCCGATGATGTCACTCCCAGTGTTTTCCTGCTGACTAGATGCGCGTTGTCAAAATGGTGAACCGGTTCAAAATTAAAATTCTTTTGATTAACTTGCGTATTTATTTTTTTGCGGATGTGTCCATATAATATAAACAACATTACACGGTTGTGCAAAAGATATGAAGTTTAGCTTCTCGTGTTGAAAAATATATTCGCCACTTGAAGACAAACTTTATATCTTTGCACCACCATGTAATATCCTCTTTATATTGCGATGTAATTATTACAATATTGGTAATATTTTTGTAAAATAAGAAGACCCTCCCCCCAATATAAATCCTTTAAGATGGATTATGAGAGCATATACAGCAAGTATTATAAGATTTACAAAATTTTACAGTGATAGATGTAATTTTATATATATATATATATATATATATATATATATATATATATATATATATATATATATAATTTCATTATCTCTAGACGCTTTATCCTGTTCTACAGGGTCGCAGGCGAGCTGGAGCCTATCCCAGCTGACTACGGGCGAAAGGCGGGGTACACCCTGGACAAGTCGCCAGGTCATCACAGGGCTGACACATAGACACAGACAACCATTCACACTCACATTCACACCTACGCTCAATTTAGAGTCACCAGTTAACCTAACCTGCATGTCTTTGGACTGTGGGGGAAACCGGAGCACCCGGAGGAAACCCATGCGGACACGGGGAGAACATGCAAACTCCGCACAGAAAGGCCCTCGCCAGCCATGGGGCTCGAACCTGGACCTTCTTGCTGTGAGGCGACAAAACAGAGGATGCTCCGATAGTGATGGTCTAATATATATATATATATATATATATATATATATATATATATATATATTAGACAATCACTATTGAAGCATCCTCTGTTTTCTGTGTGTGTGTGTGTGTGTGTGTGTGTGTGTGTGTGTGTGTGTGTGTGTGTGTGTGTGTGCATGCGTGCTAGTTTGTGGGCATTGAATGGTTACTTCAATGGTTTTCGAGAAAGTGTTTTGTTCTGATTGTGTGACATCATGACGTGTTAAGGGGCGGCTCTGAAACTGACAAAAGATAAAAAGCCTGAAAATAGCAGCTGTCTATAACTGTGCACTCCCCCCCTCCATCTTTCTTTTCATGTTTTTGAAATTTCTTCCCACTACTCATCCTTTATCTAGGTCACCTTTCTCACCATCTCCATCTCTCTATCCTCCCACTACAAATGTGTCACTTCTCCCCAGTACTTCCTGTCCTCGTCAAGAGAACAACACAAACACACACACACACACACACACACACACACACACACATTCTCTGACTTTTTCACCGATGACTAGATTTCACTTGTCATCACAGACTAAACTGCTTTTGTTCCCGAGCAGTGACTCATGATAAACCTACATGCCAACGACTATTTTGCAATCTGCCTCTGTGCTTGCTTTACCAACTGTATCCATTCAGTGGAGTTATTCTGGAAGGTTGGGACAGGTTGTCCTGCAGCAAGGTCAGCCTTGTGTTCACTGCAGGACTGCTGATGGAGAAACATACCACATGCTCGCTTTTCAATCTGTCTACGCTTAGCTTTGTGGGTCTGGCTTGTGATTTTGGGCTTCCACTGTTAGCAGGGAAGGGCAGAAACACAGCAACATGTATTTCTCTACAGAAACAGGGGTTCGAGATGAGAAGTTAGAATTCTGGTAGATACTAGCAAAGCCTAATGCTAAGTATAATCCTAGATGTTCTCCAGAAACCACATTGGTTGGTTGTCTCTGCTAAATCATTCAAGTAAAATTGGATTGTTTGGATTCTAGCTTAACAAATGCTAACCTGCTGGTATATTTTTTGCTTCTGATTAACAAAGCAACCACATCCTAGCATCTTTGTCTGATAACCAACATCTAACTCACTAGCCATCCACAGGGGTACTGGGACAAGTTTTATGCCCCCTGATTGATTAATGATATATTCATTTTTGTCGACAATTCCCATTAACTAGAGTCCATCTGGACCACGAACTGGCCTAGTGGTTAGCGTGTCTGCCTCTTGATCGTGAGTTCTACTCGTGGTCGGGTCATACCAAAGACCATTGTAAAAATTATACCTATTGCCATCTGGCAAGGCATGCTGCAATACAGATGTGAGTGGGGAGTCAAACCCTCATGGTTACCAGAGGACTCACCCCTCCACTGTAACCCTAGCTGTATAGGTGAGAAGCCGAGGGCTACGGAGATTGGCGTCACCCAATGCACCTTAACGGCCTGGTTAGTACTGGGACGGGAGACTGCCTGGGAAGACTAGGGCTTGGAGCGGGAAGGACTCCAGAGTCCATCTGGAGCTTTTTGCCTAGCAAGAAATATGCTGATTAATAAAGTACATTGCTGATCATTTGAAATGTTTAACAGCTTGCTCGTTTGGACGATGTTGCACTGTTCTTGAGCTGTTCTCAAACATAAGGTGGTGGTGATGTTGACCACTTTTGGTGCTGTAGATGTAGAGTCAAAAATCCACCAGAATCACATGACCTGTGGGCGACACAGTGGCACACGTTGTTGCCTCATGTTCTCCCAGGGTCTGCAGGGGTATCCCCTAGGTTCTCAGGTTTCCTCCCACCTCCCAAAAACATGCTAGTCAGCATATTAGTTACATTACACTGGCATCTAGGTGTGAATGAGTGTGTCTGTGTGTGTGTGTGTATATGGTGCCCTGTGTTGAACCAGTGCCCTACTCAGGGTGTATTCTCACCTCACATCCCATATTTTCAAGATCATACTTGTCTACTCGGATGGTGATCAATAATTGTTTCAGATTTTCTAATGACCTTTTCTTAATTTATTTAAAACAATTACTCTATGATGTTGCATTAGTAGCAGTAATTCAGAAACTGTTTATTTTCTTCTAGCACTTATCAGCGTACATGGTCTAACCAGTTTGACCCAATTCCCAATCTGTGACCAGTTTAGCAGTTGGTCAGCTCAAGCTGGATTCTTCAGCAGGAGTAAAGAGCTGTCAACTGACCACATAACCATCCCTGTTTTGTCTTTGTCACAGGAAAAGAAACATCCTAAAGTAACAACCCAGGGAGTAGACAAGATCTGGATGGACTCCTGGGACATTCCTGGACCAGTTAAGAGTGGACCTACACCCTCATACACATAAACCTCTTAAGGAATTCCAAGCTCTCTTCGACAAGTACAGAACCTGGCAGGTATTTCCATTGCCTCAAGAACCACTCACTCAAAAAAGCTCCTCAAGTGGAAGGAACTTAATCCCAGACCTAAGAGGGGGTCGGATTGATTGTGCCATTGGCGTAGACGTAACTGTCCACTTACTGTCCCACTGACTTTGGGAACACTACTACACAAGCCCAACAAGCTTGCAATTTCAGACATTATATATCTTATTAAAGAGATTTTCAGTGTGGGTGCTTATAAAGTGTATAAATATAATACATATATATATTGTGCCAGCTTAAATAGTACAGTTGTTGTTAAATATTATGTACTGTGTTCAACCATTTCTTTGTAATACTGGATATAGAGTATTTTTTGTTAGTTGATTGACTAGAATATTAATGAACAGGGTATACATCGCCAAGTCACTGGACTTTAAAAATAACTGGACACTGACCTCTATTTGCGTTAACTTCTTAAACTCTGCTAAAGTTTCAAAGCTGTAATCAATCTTTAGCCATCGACACTTGACCAAGAATAGTGGCCAGTGAAAGAACAATGGACAAAAGCATGCGTCCTCACGTTCCCTGCAATGGCTGAGTGTCCTTCTTGGATTACACTGAAGACACCATTCACAGGGTTGTGCTGAACACCAAACACACAGACACAGCTGCAGAGATCATCCAATTCTTTCCGGAGCGAATGTCCTGTCTGAGGCGCCAGCCTGTGACCATTCCAATGGATACTGTCAAGATCATCCAGTCGGAGAAATTCCCACGGGATTGTCCTGTTCCTGTGACCCAGCCCCGCTTTGCTCCTCCTCCCCGTGTGGCCTGGGATGGAGGAGGTGAAGGTGAGGTCATCGTCAACCAGGCCTGCAGTGACCTGTCCATTGAGGTGAACGGTAACACCATGGTCAACCCACGTCCTCTGGCATCACCTCCAGCACCAGTCCTCCGTCGTGAAGCTAGCTATTTAGCCCAACGTAAGGCTAGCAACAGCGAGATATGCTACCACCAATTCCACTACAAGATGGATGACGTAATCGTGAACCAGTACGTCCTGCGCTCTTCATCCACCTCATCCTCCTCGTCGTCTTCAACGTCTTCGGGCCCGGTGATGCCATGTGAGCCACTGGATTGCCCGACTTGCGGGCACACGTACAACTTTGCAGGGAAGCGTCCAAGAATCCTGTCCTGCCTGCACTCGGTGTGTGAGGAGTGCCTGCAGATCCTGTACGAGTCCTGCCCCAAGTATAAGTTCATCTCGTGCCCCACGTGCCGCCGCGAGACCGTTCTCTTCACTGACTATGGTTTGGCTGCGCTCGCCATCAACACCAGCATCCTGAGCCGCCTGCCATCTGAGCCTGGAGGGGCCGTACAATGGGGAGGAGATGCCGATCGCAGCTGCTACCAAACGGTGCGCCAGTACTGCCAATCGGCCTGCACGTGCCACATTGCTAACCCGCTCTCCACCTGCGGCATCATGTAGATGCAGATCTAAAATAGCCCACCAAGTGGTGCTGTTCGAGCCAAATCCAAGAAACCACGAAACCACAAAACCAGTGACCCCACTATTCCAAAAAAAAAAGCTCGCCATCTTACCCTGCCAATGCACATATTATCTATAGGTCTATTTAGCGCAGACGGTTGCTGTCTGGACTTTAAAGAAGTGAAAGAGACACTTGTGCAAGGAGCCAAGAGAAATGTTATATCAGAGTAAATGTATTTTATGTATGAACTGATTGATCCCTTTTCCCTCCAAGTTCCTGTTTATCTTGTTTGGATGTGTTTGTCATTGACATCTCTTCACATGGGAATGCCAAGGAGACTTTGTCTCCCCCTCTCTTCTGGGAAAAATAAAGCAAATAAATGAATCAAAGTCAAAACAATTTGCTTTGTCTGAACTTGAAACCGTGGATCAGTAACACTTTAGCAATGTATGGCATGTCACAGCCGGGTTTCATGTAACACAGACAAACAAAAACAAAAAGCACAAAAATTCTCAGGCAACACAGCTTCTATAAAGATAAGCGAAGATGGGGACGCCATTGCCTAATGGTTAGAGAAGCAGCTTTGGGACCAAAAGGTTGCCGGTTTGATTCCCTGGACCAGCAGGAATGGCTGAAGTGCCCTTGCGCAAGGCACCAAACCCCCAGGCTTCTCTGGGTATGTTGTACATTGCTCTGGATAAGAACATCTGCTAAATGCCATTACTGTAATGTAATAAGATAAGATATTCCTTTATTGATCCCCATGAGGGGAAATTCAGGTGTTGCAGAAGCTCAAGTACAGAGCATATAAACACCGTATATATAACCACAAGAACTTTATACTGTACATCCGTTACAAATTTCACAAATTACAAGACAAAGCAAATACACAGGCTATTTTACATAAATACTGTGAAAAGAAATCTGAATATATGAAGCTTTGACATGTGATATAGCATATATACCTGAGAAAACATCTAAACAAAGAGCTGCACTGATAAAAAGATCGAGAGACGCCTGTCTTCTTCTCTTAATAATTTAACAGCAGACAATATAAAATATATCACCACAATATAAAAATATAATACAAGACCTACTATTATGCACACTGCTATATACTGAATTTCATCAAATCCTGAGAAATTTCAGCCTGCTTCTTTGAGATACCTGAGTTAACAAAACAAAAAAAAAGTTAAGGAGTAAGTCCCAGATTTGCAATTTTTTTTTTTTTTAAATCAAAATCAAAGACTTACTCCTTGGTAACAGTGTAGTGTAAATGCATAGGGCATTGTAAGGTGCTTTGTTTCTCTTAATGCATCTAACTTGCATTATTAATATCCCTTATTAAAAATACTGACACATTTACATAAGGCTTTGTTATTTAGGTTTATATGAACACAGTTCTGGAATAAACAGGCTTTAAACAGTGTGTAGTATGAGCCTAAGTCATGCCTAACCCCACCCAGGCTTTAAACCTTACCCAAAACCATGATGTAATCCGAATGCTATGCTGAAACACCTTTTGGATTTGTAGCACGGCTTTAACACCCATTGCATTTCTCATCCTGGATGAAATTGCAGTGAAGTTAGCATTAGCTGTATACATTGAAACCACCATCATGATGGTTTCTCGTTTCTACCTTACACTGAGTTGTGTTTTCTGACAGATATCTGTAGAACAACTTTGTCTTAGCTACAAAAAAAAACAAAACTTTGAAATCATACACTACCGTTCAAAAGTTTGGGGTCACCCAGACAATTTTGTGTTTTCCATGAAAAGTCACACTTTTATTTACCACCATAAGTTGTAAAATGAATAGAAAATATAGTCAAGACATTTTTCTGGCCATTTTGAGCATTTAATCGACCCCACAAATGTGATGCTCCAGAAACTCAATCTGCTCAAAGGAAGGTCAGTTTTATAGCTTCTCTAAAGAGCTCAACTGTTTTCAGCTGTGCTAACATGATTGTACAAGGGTTTTCTAATCATCCATTAGCCTTCTGAGGCAATGAGCAAACACATTGTACCATTAGAACACTGGAGTGATAGTTGCTGGAAATGGGCCTCTATACACCTATGGAGATATTGCACCAAAAACCAGACATTTGCAGCTAGAATAGTCATTTACCACATTAGCAATGTATAGAGTGGATTTCTGATTAGTTTAAAGTGATCTTCATTGAAAAGAACAGTGCTTTTCTTTCAAAAATAAGGACATTTCAAAGTGACCCCAAACTTTTGAACGGTAGTGTATATCCAACTTGATGAAAATGAAAAATGGATAGAAATGCCATTTCAACCAAGATTGTCGCAGTTGTGCTCCATCTGTATAAATATCTGTATACATTTGGCAAGTTAATGTAAAGTGTAAATAATATCCATTCATGATTTGCTACTTCTTTGGTGACGTCCTCGTCTGAGAAGAGGGTCAGAACCGCGTGGTCTGTCTTCTGCTCTTGAACAGTTGTCTGAATGTCCTTTTTTTCTCATTTTGTGAGCTTAAGGAAAACAGAAACCAAAGTGAAATTGTTTTAAAAGCTGGCTCGCTAATCAGAACACTTTAAATACCACAACACTTGAATTTTTCATTCTGATTGGTGATGAATTTTCTACAGCAGCAGCTCTGACAGTAGTGCAGCTGCAAATCACAGGTTTATAACTAGAAGGGCACTTGGTAGAGGAGAGTGCATACCACTGTCAAGCCATTATTAACATCAACATCAAATTAAAATCACTTGAACCTTGGATAATACTAAAGCTGTCCACCAAATTTCATCCAAATCCGTTTGGTACTTTTCGAGTTACGGAACAGGCAAACAAACCCTGGATCCACAACAGTTATTCCACAAAATCGAGTCGTACATGAGCTGATAGTCGACGAGGCGCGTAGCACCGAGTTGGCTATAATCCATGTACGATGAGATTGAGTAGAATATCTGTTTTATTCTATCCACATTCACTGGATTTTGAGAACCAGAGCATTTTTATTTTTTTGCAAATTCGACAAATAAAAACTTTATACAAAACGTCAGACAAAATCATTTCTGCTTAGAATGTAAACAAACCAGCGAAATGACAGTAGCAATTTGTGAAAAATGCAATAATCATAATTCTTAAAAAATTAAAATAAAAAAGATCCCTTCTTACCATCAGATTCTTTCATTCCATATTTTGTTGCTTTTTTAAAATATTTTTTGGCATTTTGTTTTCGAGTTTTTATTTCGTCCTCGGTTGGTTCAGCAACACGCTCCACCATTTTGTTTTTCTCTACTCACGGTATACAGTATGAGCTGATAGCCTAGTAGTAGAGTAGTCAATCAGAGTGCGTGATTGCTCATATCCAGTGAATGTGGATAGAATAAATCCAGATTTAATCTAATCAAAATCTAATCAATTGTTCCTTGGCCCATGGTTCACCTTTCCTCCAAATTTCATCAAAATCTGTTCACTACTTTTTAAGTTACATTGGGAACAAACAAACAAACAGATGCAAAAACATAACCTCCTCCAACAAAATTGTCGGAGGTAATAATGCACTCATTCTAATACGGTATAGATAATAAAAATATTGATGTTTTGTCATTTAACATAGAAAAGTGTTTAATTGTTGATATAGTGATGTTTTCTTGAAGTAGATGTTTATGTAACATCTATGGGAGGAGTCTCCGGTGGTTTATAAGTCAGTAAGCTTTCAGAACAGAAGAGTTTAAATACTATCTGATTTCTTGGTAACATGAAAAGCTGAGTACTTATTAACTTCAAGAAATAGAGAGTCTGGTGAGGGATTGACTGTTTTATAGCTGCTATAATGTAAGTGATAGCAGGTGCTAACTTGTTTTGTGGACTTTCCACAACATGATAAATGTAACTAATGGGAAGCCATGGCCTAATGGTTAGCGAAGCAGCTTTGGGGTCACTCATTAGAATCCCTGGACCAGCAGGAATGGCTGAAGTGCCCTTGAGCAAGGCACTGAAACCCCACCTGCTCCCTGGGGTATGCTGTATGTTGTATGTCGTTCTGGATAAGACCGTCTGATAAATGCCATTAATATAATGTAATGTAACTATAAATGGAAAACAAATGTCATTACAGGCAAAATGCTGTGGTATAAGAGGAATAAAACACTTTGGGACATGTTGTCTTGGAAAAATAATCAGTTCTAATCCTTTACACCTACATTGGACGCCTTCTCAAGCCAAGGATTTACGATTTAAAGTACCTAGAAGCAAATTATGTCTTAAGTCTTTTAGGGATGTTGTAAAAATGACCTGTCCACTTTTAACGGACTGTAAACACACAAGATTTTAATCACAGATCATGTTGGATGGAAACCAAATTAAAATGCACCTATAACATCTTTTTAAACACTAATTTAGGTAAGCAGTAGTTCAGTAAATGCATGTCAATGGATATGTCAGGTGTGCCAAAATCTCACCTGCTGCCCTTGGCTGGTTTTGACTTTTCATTCCATCGGAGTGAGCTAATTTTGTGTTTCAGGCTGTTACTCGTCTTCCCCTGCTCCGTTTCGACCGGCTGAATGAGCAAACAGATAAACGGTGCTTGAACTCCAGTTGTTATGACACACAAAGCTTCATATTACATTCATTTGACTGACACACCAATCCTGCAGGCTATACAGCCAAGCTTTTGCGCGTTCAACAACCGTATAACACTTCACCAAGTGCGTGCGGTTTTCTCATTTGATTATAATTAACGTTTATTATGTACAGTGGAATCCAAAAGTTTGAAACAACTATTATGAATGTGTCTGTTTTGCATACTTTTCTAAATTATTACACAATTCTTCATTATGAGTTATATTATCAGCAAGAAAAGCAACTGGAAGGTAACAACTCAGAAATATTTGCATGAGTTTCTTAGTATCTATATAATAAGTGGCAAAGTTTCTTTGTTTGTTTGTTTGTCTTGAGCTAACGTTGCCATTTCTCAATGGATTTTCACCAATTTTGGCAAGTAGGTCAGGGGATGACCTGGAATTTTGCAGATATAAACATAATTCATGTATGGGCCCCAGGGAGGTCCCTGGGGGGCACAACATCCACCCACCCCCTCCCTCAGTGTCTTTCACGTTACATTTATCAACACAAACTCTCGACAGATCTTCACTAAACTTGGCATGTACGGTAGGTACAGGAGATAGCCACAATTTGGCAGAACTCAGAAATTCCATATTTGGGCCCCAGGGGGTCCCTGGTGGTCCTCTGGGTGGTGGATGTTTGGATTTTTGTTTATCTTGGGTTAAAATCATCATTTCTTGACGGATCTTCAACAAATTTGACATGGAAGTCTGGGGGCAGCCCAGAATTTTGCAAAACCCAGGCAACACCGGTTAACCTGCTAATTTAATAATAAACCCCACTTTTCCTTTAATGACACTTGAGCTGGTATGGACTCCACAAGTTTGTGTCAAACCTGATGATCCATGTTAGATCAAATCCTTTGGGGTGTCTAGGAAAATCTGATTTTTATACAAACTCTACAACAACAAAAAAAATCTACCTGCATGGATATCTTGAATATAGTTAAATCGAGCTACTATTTCCTTCTATAAGATTACAACATACCAAACAGATAATTATCAAACCCATTTCTAGAAATTTTACTCATTTAGCATATTTCCACCCCTATTTTTATATCTATGCAGGATATTGAACATTTCCTTCATGTTTCCAAAGAAATTTTAAAAATTCCCAAATTTTCAAAGTTTTCTCAGAATTGTTGTTAGGTTTCCAAAACTTAAGACGACTAAACAAATGTAGTTCAAGTCATCACCCAGTGAAAGGTGATATAAAGAGAGGATGTTACATGGTGATGCATAGATATGAAGTTTATCTTCGAGTGGTGAATGCATATCACGAGTGAACGAAGCAAATTAGCGAAATATTTTCAACATGAGAAGATAAACTTCATATGTATCCTCACACCACCATGTAATGTTCTTTATATTACATGGACACATCCAATAAATAAATAAATAAATACGCAAATTAATCAAAATAATTTTAATTTTGAACCGGTTTGCCGTTTTGACAATGCACATCTAGTCAGTGGGAAAACATTTTGAGTGATGTCATTCCCTTCTATTGGGTTTCATTAATTTGGTTTGATAGCATGCAATATTGTTAGTATATCGCTTATCGTACATGTATTACGTCACTCTACCCAATGGAGAATATGGTTTACGATATTACATGATTGTCAAGACAACATGATGTCACATGTCAAAGACGTAAAACTTCCGCGCTAGTGACTGACTGGGACAATTTGTAAACAAACATGGCCGTCAGGTTTGCGTCGTTAAATATGGATGATTTTGAGAGAATTTTGAAAGAGAAAGACGCATTGAACACCTGAAAGGAATGTATAATAATAATAATAATAATAATAATGGCTTTTTGTCATGGTATATCAGATATATTCCATTCAGCTACTCGTCTTTGACTCGTTCAATATCATGTTAGCTGAATGGAATATATCTGATATACCACTCAACACCAGCTAATGTGTTCATGTTGCAACATGTTGACATCCATTGCTATTGCAACACACACCAAACCAGTTTCCAACCCAGACCGTTTTTTTTTTCCCCTTGTAAATGAACTCTACCTTTTCTCTTACCAGCTGTGGGTTTTCAGGCTTTTCCAGTAACACGTCTGTAGATGGGAAGTGCTCAGCTCGACGGTCTTTAACTTTACCTACAGGACGCATAACACAATCTCAATCTCATAAACCCATCAGTCATACAGAAAAGATACCACACTTGATCGTTTAATCATATTTTTAAGGGCAGATCTGAGTAGTTAAGGGGTAAGGGTCTTGCTTATTGGTCTAACCATTGTCCTGGGATTTGAACTCATATCCTAATCCTTAAAGAGGCCAGCTCACCCTTCCCAGAATGCAGTGCATTGTTTTTGTTTACATACAGGCAACTGAGTGCACGCTGCAGCAAAACCTCCAAAATTCGCTGTTAGTGATCCCTTTGAAATCCATCTCAAACTTTCTCTTCATCCACGTATCATAAGGGGAAGTTTTGAACATAATACCGTATGCCTGATATTTTCTTTTCTTTGTGGCTGTACGTGAGACGCCCGAGGCCAGTTTTGGTCTGTTACAATAGAATAACCGTACGAAAATGGAATGGACCAATGAATCGAAGGAATTTAAAATATAACTACTTTGACAAAAATATTTCAATTTCATGTTACAGTTGAGGATCTGATGCCACGTTGTTATGGAATAATGATGGCACCGAAAATGTCGGTTCACTATTTAGTGCAGAGGTTTCTGGGAAGAAACAGCTGGGCCCTTTAAAATTATTGCTTAGTATTTTTTTAAACTTTATTATTTACTGTAATACTAAAATCATACAAAATATACAATGCAATGTATTGAATTTATAGCAGAATTAATAATGTTTTAGGAATGTGATCAATATTATACTGCTGTGTTATACTTACTTCGCTGTCTGATAAAAGTCCACGTATCAGACACAGTCCTTCGACGGAAAGCCTCCAAAGAACGTCGTGGTCCATACTTGGCATCCGGGAAGTCAAGCTTCTCACCATCTGTGGAGGTGATATCAGCTTTTTGTGGGCAGACAACCTGCAAAGATTTTCAGTTAACATGAATATTCAAGAAACTAAATACTAAAAACTGCACACATCAGACATAATATACACACATCAGACATAACATATATACACTACGTTAAAGCTGTGCATAATCCAAACACTAAATACGGACAGTTTGCTACAAATACTGCACAGCCCAAAACACACGTTAACACAAATAAGAAACCGACCAAAGCAGTTCAATAAAGCCAGTGAAGTCTTGTTTAAGAAAATGAAATGATGGTTAACAAATATTACACAAATTAAATATTTAAGCTAACACACAGCACTGTGCAAAAGTCTTAGCCACCCTATTTTTTTCATACAAACTTTGTTATAGATTTCTATTTTATGACTTCTACATTATCGAGTCAAAACATTACAAAAACATTTTAGAGTTCCAAACGTTCATTTTTTTCCAGCACAAAATTAAGTGTTACAGAAAAGAAATGTTTGTATCTGAGCAGCATATTCTATAAGAGAGCGCTTTTCAGATTAAAAAAGAAAACATTAAGGAAGGCTGCTGGGTTTTGGTGCAAAATGAAGAAGCGAGTGTGACAGTCAAAGTGTCCAGAAGAACTGTGGCTGGTTCTGGAAGATGCTCAGTAAAACCTACAGATCATTTCCGCATAAAACTGACCTCACTGGACCTGAGACTTATATATATATATATATATATATAAACCAAAGGGTCATCTCATACCAAATATTGACTTTGTTTCATTTATTACGGCTTACTGATTACTTTAAAAAAATAGTATTTTTTTAATGCTAAAACATTTAATTTTATTAATTTTTAAGCCATTTTTGGTCGACAGCATTTCATTACATGTGCCTAAGACTTTGGCACAGTACTGTATATACTACACAATTCCAAATAGTAAGATTAATACAAATACTACACGAATCAAGACATTTAAAACATTTAACGCAAACACTACACAAATATAAACAGTACACAAATCAGAACATTAAGATTAGCACAAGCACCTCACAAATCTAAACATTTTATTTAAGGAAACACAAATACAAAGGAAATGAGGTTATGTAGAAAATGTCAAAACATTGATATTAAAAATACTTCTGAATACGACACAAAACACAGCATCAATAAAAACATTTAGAATGACACAAACATGACACAATATACTGTATTATTATACATACAGGACACTTTTTCCATGGAATAAAAATGTGTTCTATTCCCTTCTAGTGGGTTTCATTCATTTGGTTTGATAGCATGCAATATTGTTAGCATATCGCTTATCCTACGTCTATTGCATCACTCTACCCAATGGAGAACGAGTGTTGAATATGGTTCACGATATTGCATGGTTGTCAAGACAACATGACGTCACACGGAGGAGACGTAAAACTTCTGTGCTAGTGAGCGACTGAGACAACAGACATGGCCGCCAGGTTCGCTTTGTTAATTTTGAAAGAGAAAGATGCATTGAACACCTGAAAGGAATGTATAATAATAATAATAATAATAATAATAATAATAATATTGGCTGGCTTTTTTTCATGGTCTATCAGATATATTCCATTCAGCTACTTGTCTTTGACTTGTTCAATATCATGCTCACTGAATGGAATATATCTGGTAGACCACTCAACACCAGCCAGTATTATTTAAATATGGTATAGTGTAGTAGATAAAATAGCTACATTTCCATTTGAAGCTATTCAAGGGTAATATTTGGTAATAAAAGGGTAATAGTTTGGAAATGAGAGGCTCAGATCTCAGTTTTTGAGCATGGAATTATGAAACTAATTGCAATTCTGTGTTAGCGTTGATCATTCTGACAAATGGTGTGAATTTGGGAGAAATCAGAGAACATTCAATTTTTTGCCCAAAAAACCACAAAGGCAACAATTTTAGTGTGAAATATTTGACATTCTCAGATCTTCACCAAATTTACAGTGTGTGTTTGGGTGGTCAAGACTAATGCAGGAGTGTATGTAGTTTCTTCCGAGCACACTCCAAAGCTGAAGTATAGTATAGTATAGTATACCGGTAGTATAGTGTAGTGTAGTGTAGTGTAGTGTAGTGTAGTATACCGGTAGTATAGTATAGTATAGTATAGTATAGTATAGTATAGTATAGTATATTTTATTCAATCCATATTCACTGGATATGAGCAATCGTGCGCTCTGATTGGCTACTCTATTACTAGGATATCAGCTCATATACCGTGAGTAGAGAAAAACAAAATGGTGGAGGGTGTCGCTGAACCAACCGAGGACGAAATAAAAACTCTACTCGAAAACAAAACCCCACAAAAATACAAAAAAAGCAAAAAAATATGGAATAAAAGTATTTCATGATAAGAACTTTTTTTCAAGAATTATTATTATTGCATTTTTCACAAACTGCTCCTGTCATTTCGCTGATTTATTTACATCCTCAGTGGAAATGATTTTGTCGGACGTTTTGTATAAAGTTTTTATTTATCGAATTTGCAAAAAATAAAAATGCTCTGTTTCACAAAATCCAGTGAATGTAGATAGAATAAAACAGTTATTCCACTCAATCTCGTCATACGTGGTTTATAGACAACTCAGTGCTATGGGTCTCCTCGGCTATCAGCTCATGTGCGACTGTGGAATAACTGTTAGTTAGTTATAGTATAGTATTGTACAGTACTGTACACAGTAGTATAGTAGATAAAATAGCTACAGTATAGTGTTTAAATAAATATATTTCAATTTATATTTATTCACTGCACATGTACTTTAACTGACATCAAGTAATAAACATGTAAAACCTGTCATATATACTGGCCTTTCGACTTCACTTTTTCTGTTATTATTTTTTGCAGGGAGACATGAGACATTGAGGAGAGACATGGGACAAAAATAAAATACCTAGCTTAATCCTACATGTTTAATTTTTATTTAGTATCAAAACTTGTACCATATGAACTGTATGAACACAATGCTGGTACAGCGATAGAAAAATGTCAGTTTACCCGAAACCTGACTTGACAAAACAGCTCCATTCTCAAGAAGGAATGAAATATGATTAATTCTCATGCAGGGACACACCCACATTTTTAACACACGTTTTTAGCTATTTTATATTTGTAAAGCACAAGACCAAAACCTGTAACATGATGAACTGTCTCTACTCTCCCCATCTGGACATTTGGGAAAAAAAAATCCTTAAATGTTTTTCCCCAGAATTTAAGTTTAATAAATAATACTATATACACTCAAAAAAAGTGCATTATTGTCCTTTTAGGGGTAAAATGTCTTGCCACTGGGGCAGTATCCTGAAAGGTACTTATTTGTACCCTTTATATCCTGCTTGGGGACATATATATATACCTTTTTGGACCTACCTTCAGGGAGTACCGTACATCAGTGTAGATTGTACCTTGGGGGACAGAAATGAACATGTACTGTAACCCTATTTCTGACAGTGTATGGTCAGTCTAGGCTACATACTTTAATCCCTAACAAATTCCCAATTCACTAGAATACATTACACCAGAGAATGGAGTTGGAGGTGAAGTAGAAAATACTTTTAACCTCCTAAGGCCCAAGCTATTTTTTTACATGCATTTTTTATTTCTCTTTGCTATTTGGGCTTATTAGAACCTGATTAGAATAAAAACTAAGCATCATCTTTTGATAAGATGTACTTTTAGAGAAAAAGTATGTCCACATATGTGGATTCTTGTTCCGAATTTCCATAAAAAGCTGTCCACGCATGTGACCGCTAAGCCCTAGGAGGTTAAGTTTTGGTTGATAAAATATTGAACTGCACAAACCTTACTGCAGTGTCCAGCTTCATGGCTCCAAAGGAAGTCGGTTACTCTGAGGGCCAACATCTAACTTCTGATCTAATCTAAAACCTGATTGGTTGAAATTCATTTATGGGAATACAAACCATCCCAAGTCTCCCCTGTCCCTTAATACAAATACTATGCAAATCATAACCAAATATTATATAAAGACAAATACTACCTCAAAGAATAGATACATGAGTACATTTATTTGAACTCAAATACTGGTCAACACAACCTACATACTGAAACACAATCACACAAACAATCTGAAGCCAAAGGCAAACAAATCTCACGCAGACGAGACAGGTTTCACAAATGTCACATTAGGTCTTTGGTGAACATAAATGCAGTACAATGCAGATGAATCAAAAGACTTATTCAACACGAGTATGCACTGTTATTATTATTAATGACAGCTGCCCTCTTGTTTTTCTGTGAATTTGAACACTGGTCATTCGAGTTGTTTAGTTGAGTTGCTTAGCAGCTAAGAGATTCAGAGAGGCTAAAAACGATATAATTATGGATAATAACAATCGTCCTTTAGACGGGTGGTAACTGCTCATATCCGGAGATAATTTGTCAAGGTGTTAGGTCAGCTGGGATACATATTTATGGGAGTGTTATTTGGGTGGTGCTGTATTTATGGTATGTACACACTCAAAAGAAAAGAGATGAAACTGTCACTCATTAAAGGAAGGAATATTTAAGAGTTATTCCACGAAACCGAGTCATACATGAGCTGATAGCTGACGAGGTGCATAGCACCGAGTTGTCTATAATCCATGTACGACGAGATTGAGTGGAATAACTGTTTTATTCTATCCACATTCACTGGATTTTGAGAAACGGAGCATTTTTATTTTTTGCAAATTTGATGAATAAAAACTTCATACAAAACGTCCGGCAAAATCATTTCCGCTTAGAATGTAAACAAACTGGCGAAATGATAGTAGTAATTTGTGAAAAATGTGATAATAATAATTCTTGAAAAAAATAGATATGTTCTCACTTTTATTCCATATTTTGTTGGGTTTTTTTTTGTATTTTTTGGGGTTTTGTTTTCGAGTAGAGTTTTTATTTCGTCCTCGGTTGGTTCAGCAATACGCTTCACCATTTTGTTTTTCATCTCTTTAGAGTTTTTTTGGCGGTTGGCAAACCAACTTAAAAGTACATTACTGCCACCGACCGGGCTGGAGTGTGGAACAGGAGATATTGGGTGGAAACAAATGAACAAAAAAATGCAAAAGTCCTGCAGAGCATGATACTTGCAAAAATCACAAAGAAATGGAAGTTATGGCCGATTAGGTGTTTTATCAAGATTTGACTTTAGTGACCTTGACCTTTGACCTTGACCCACCAAAACCTAATGATGTCTTTGTGTGACCCTAGTGAGTTGTTCTGTCCATTTTGGTGAAGATTGGTCAAGAAATGATAACGCTAGCGCACCCACAAACAAACGGACAGATCAACATACTTGCAAAAATCTCAGTTTTTCGCAGGTAACTATAGCTATTTCTCATCTCATCTCATTATCTGTAGCCGCTTTATCCTGTTCTACAGGGTCGCAGGCAAGCTGGAGCCTATCCCAGCTGACTACGGGCGAAAGACGGGGTACACCCTGGACAAGTCGCCAGGTCATCACAGGACTGACACATAGACACAGACAACCATTCACACCCACATTCACACCTACGCTCAATTTAGAGTCACCAGTTAACCTAACCTGCATGTCTTTGGACTGTGGGGGAAACCGGAGCACCCGGAGGAAACCCACGGGGAGAACATGCAAACTCCACACAGAAAGGCCCTCGCCGGCCCCGGACCTTCTTGCTGTGAGGCAAGCTAACCACTACAGCGCTAACCACTACACCACCGTGCCAGCCTATAGCTATTTCTGTTTCCTTTAAATACTTAATAACACAGCCACCATGTTGTTTTTCTCTACTCATGGTATATGAGCTGATATCCTAGTTATAGAGTAGCCAATCAGAGCGCACGATTGCACATATCCAGTGAATGTGGATAGAATAAAACTGGTACCACAATGCTGTTGAATTCGCAAATGTCAAGAAATCACAGGTTTATAGTAATGCCCTAGTTCTAATATGTTGCTGTTTCTATAGCAACAGCTCATTCATATGCACTTGTTTGGTCGTCCAAGCCTAATATTGAATACATTTCAAGAAAGCATTGCTATTTAGCAAAGAAAAACGTCATGGTGGTGTTTTCTGTTCTGAGATCATTAACATTTATGAAAGGAGTCTCCACCAGAAGAATGTCTTCAGGAGAGAGGAATTTGCACGCCGGTTTCTCAGGATGTTGTACTTTATTTTTTTTGTCTTTACTTGACAAAATTTTTAGTGATTCTGCTGAAAATCTGTTGTTTGGTGCTGTATTTTTGTTTTCCCCTATTAGACGTTAGTGGCGGCGGCACGGTGGTGTAGTGGTTAGCGCTGTCGCCTCACAGCAAGAAGGTCCGGGTTCGAGCCCCGTAGCCGGCGAGGGCCTTTCTGTGCGGAGTTTGCATGTTCTCCCCGTGTCCGCATGGGTTTCCTCCGGGTGCTCCGGTTTCCCCCACAGTCCAAAGACATGCAGGTTAGGTTAACTGGTGACTCTAAATTGACCGTAGGTGTGAATGTGAGTGTGAATGGTTGTCTGTGTCTATGTGTCAGCCCTGTGATGACCTGGCGACTTGTCCAGGGTGTACCCCGCCTTTCACCCGTAGTCAGCTGGGATAGGCTCCAGCTTGCCTGCGACCCTGTAGAACAGGATAAAGCGGCTACAGATAATGAGATGAGATGAGATGAGATGAGACGTTAGTGGCTTGTTGCTATTCTGATGTCGCAGGAGAACACTGTTATTGCTAGCGCACTTAATAGAAGAAAAAACTTCAAACGTGGTCAGATTTTGCTGTTGGTTCCAAAAAACAAGCTTCTTTTCTCACTCACTGATGCTCCGCTTCACATTTATGAGAAAGTCCGGTGCAAACTTTGGACTCCAAGATCTCGAATCGAATGGCATTGATGCCAGTCCCAGCATGAAAGCTGAAGCTTTGGAAGCTGATCTGTTTGTACAGATGAGAAGATGAGAGAGCGAGACTTAAAAAAGTTAAGGACTAAAGCGCTGCTGCGTCACGTTCTTGAGGTAGCGATGAAATGAGGGCTGAATTCCACTGCACCACTGTTGTGGATGAACCATCACCATCAATATTTCCATAGTGGAAAATAATCCAGACGAAGGTTACAAAGAGTCCATCAGCAACAGGATGCTGTTTATTTATCAGCGTAAACAAGCCCACTGGAATGCCGTGACTATGAGTAGAACAATCCTGTTCTAACAAAGCTAGAACAACAAATCACCAATCAACAGCCTGAAGACTCTCACCTTCATCTCCATCTCTCCCGTCTCATTTCGGCTGTTCTTTATCACCTGCTGCAGGTTGTGGTTCTCCTTCTGCAGCCGAGCGATCTCCTCCAGCATCCGGCACATCTGCTCCAGGTAGAGAAACCCAGGAGGCAGATGGTCCCACTCAGGTCCAATGGAGCATGCAGCCTGCTAACACACACAAACACACCTCAATGCACGAGTCATTTCTAAATCTTACACTTTTCAGATAGACGAGTGAAAAAAATACGACAAATTATTCATATATTTCTTCAGAGTATTTCAGAGTGTTTTTCTCCATTTTTACAACTTGATCTTGCTTATTTTACTGAAATAATTCTAGCTGCAAAAGTAGCTGTAGAGTTGACAGAATATTAAAGATATATACATACAATATTCAGTATAATGCTATTTCATATTTTTTTAAAGCGATACTTCCTTTCGAGGCGGCACGGTGGTGTAGTGGTTAGCGCTGTCGCCTCACAGCAAGAAGGTCCGGGTTCGAGCCCCGTGGCCGGCGAGGGCCTTTCTGTGTGGAGTTTGCATGTTGTCCGTGTGGGTTTCCTCCGGGTGCTCCGGTTTCCCCCAAAGACATGCAGGTTAGGTTAACTGGTGACTCTAAATTGAGCGTAGGTGTGAATGGTTGTCTGTGTCTATATGTCAGCCCTGTGATGACCTGGCAACTTGTCCAGGATGTACCCCGCCTTTCGCCCGTAGTCAGCTGGGATAGGCTCCAGCTTGCCTGCGACCCTGTAGAACAGGATAAAGCGGCTACAGATAATGAGAGAGAGAGACTTCCTTTCGATTTCATAAAATCGGTGAAATTTAGTTCCCTCTGAAATTTGGTCATTCTGATATATGTTTATTTCTGTAATGTTTAATTTGATTTGAGGGGATTAAAGCAAATAATGCACATAAACTCGCTCGCTTCGCACAGTCAAGCAGTCCGTGTGCACATTCGCAGGTTTACCTTTGAGCGTGCACTGACAGTTCCATCATTCTGTCACTAAACGAACAGCTGATCACACCGAGGTGCTCGCTGAGCGCCGATATTTATTAGTTTGGTCCTGCGTTTCCTTTCCTTCATATATAATATAACGTCTTTTCTTCTCGCTTTCCGTTACTGTCGGTCTTTCACGTTTCATTCACACACTCACGTCCTCCATTCTTCTCTCCTGTTTCAAATTTGTATCACACAATGCCTTGCGCGAACAGGGAAAGCCCATGACGTAGTATCTTGAATTGGGTCATGGTGAAGCAGGAAAAAATAACGGAAAATTTAGGGCCATGTGGAGATAAATTCATTAATTGTTCTATTTAAAAAAATAATACTAATAAAATTGGAAGTCTGTGATTTGAATTCAGTAGCTTTTGGTCACTAAACAAAAATAATTTGGTTTTGGGGGAAATTCTTTTTATGACTTATGGTACACTTGAAAAATCTGAAAGGCAGTCTAACTTTAAACTGTTTCGTGTAAATGCTCATTTTTGTTTTAGCCTATTTACTCTAATGCTGTTGTTGTTTATTTTTAGCCTGTTTTCATTAATGCTACTCTTTTGAGGGGATTATCCTGTTTACTATCATGCTAGTTCTTGAATTAGCCTGAGGTTAGGGTTTTTTTTAGCCTGCTTTTTTAATTGTTAATTAATGTAAAACCTGTGTTAGCATTAATTCTCATTTTTGAATAGCCTTTGTATTTTCATGCTAGCTTCATGGTTTAGTTTGTTTTACTTTAATGCTATCTCTTAAATTAGCACATATTTCTTACTTTTGTACTATAATGCAAGTTTTTTTTAAACTTTAAACTTTAAAGCTAGGTTTTGTGTCAGCATAATTATTATAACGCTAATTCCTGAGTTGACGTTTACTGTAATGCTAGTTTGTGTTTTTATTTTGGAGCAGTTGATCATTTAGCATGTTTATTATGATTCTAGTTTGTGTTTCAGCGCGTCAGTTAGCAATTTACTCTGAAACTAGTTTACTTTTACACTATTTTTAGTGTTAGCGAGTTTACTATGAAGCTAGTTTGTTTTACTTTGTTTATTATTGTGCTAGCATGTTTGTGTTAGAGTGTGCTAGTTACTATAATGCTAGTTCTCGAGGTAGCCTGTTTACCTTAATGTTAGTTTTTGTCTAGAAATAATAATTTGATCTAATGTTTATATAATAACTTGTACTTCTACTCTTAAAGTACAACTTTGTCGAAGTCTCCGCTGTTCTATTCTGCTAAATAAATCAGATCAGAAATCCCAAATTAACAAGTAATAATATAAACTTATGCTATCTGTACGAATGTCTCAGCATCTTCCCCTGCGTGCACCTCTCCATAACATGCTGTTATTGAGACATGTTATGCAAGGCCTGCTATCAGTAGCTGCATTCTAACCGCCTCCACATTCCTGCTGATCCGCTTCCCTCTGGCACCATTCCAGGTGATCTTAACACACCTGAACCGGCTGGTTCACACTGACGAAAGCGATCGTCATGAAGATGAGCGTGTTAAGTGTGTGTAGATGTACATCTGTGTATGTTTGTGTTTACTGCCTTAGTGACATGCGTGAGAGGTGATCAGGTCATCTGGACTTTAGAGGGGAAAAAAAAAGATTTGTGAAACTACTGCTCATTTGATGATTCAAACAGAGTTCTTGTGTTATTCATGTATCTCTGATTGGTCATGTTCAGTGCGGCCAAACCAGATAAATCCTTTATGGTGCTAAAGAAATGCTCTGGGGCGGCACGGTGGTGTAGTGGTTAGCGCTGTCGCCTCACAGCAAGAAGGTCCGGGTTCGAGCCCCGTGGCCGGCGAGGGCCTTTCTGTGCGGAGTTTGCATGTTCTCCCCGTGTCCGCGTGGGTTTCCTCCGGGTGCTCCGGTTTCCCCCACAGTCCAAAGACATGCAGGTTAGGTTAACTGGTGACTCTAAATTGACCGTAGGTGTGAGTGTGAATGGTTGTCTGTGTCTATGTGTCAGCCCTGTGATGACCTGGCGACTTGTCCAGGGTGTACCCCGCCTTTCGCCCGTAGTCAGCTGGGATAGGCTCCAGCTTGCCTGCGACCCTGTAGAACAGGATAAAGTGGCTAGAGATAATGAGATGAGAAATGCTCTGGTTTGGCCGCATTGAGGATGAATAAAGTAAAGGACGTATATCCAGATTTTTGTGTGTGTGAATAATGGGAAGCTTGGGAATTAAAGTACTGGTATGCCAATAACGGGAATTCTAATCTGTTTTAGAATATTTTCTCCATCTTTCCAGGGAAGCCATGGCCTAATGGTTAGAGAAGCAGTTTTAGGACCAAAAGGTTGCTGGTTCAATTCCCTAGACCTGCAGGAATGCTTGAAGTGCCCCTGAGCAAGGCACCAAACCCCCAACTGCTACTCTGGATAAAAATGCCTGTAATGTAATACCTGGTGTTATTTTAGCATTGATTTTTTTTGCTAAATGTCCCAACCTAGCTAGAATTTAGATCCTTATTTTATAAAGGAAGAGGTAAAAATTTTTTCATAGACCTTCAAATCTAAATTTTTGTGACTGTTCTCTCAGACTTTATTTCTAAGCTTATGAGTAAATGATAATTGGTTAAGGAATAACAGGATAAGTTTTTTTTTTAATAGGTGTTGTACTGGTGGCTTTAATTTGAATGATGTCAGGAGTCATGAACAATGAACAATTATTTGCCGAAGGCGAAGTGGATATCATTGAATAATAACTGAGACAGAATCAAAGTTATTATTCATTGATATTCACTGAGCCTGAGGTGGATAATTATTTTAGTATAAATACACAGGTAATTATTTTTTTTAAAATTGCATTAAAAATATATATTTCAAACTTCAAAAGTGGCATACAGATGTAATAAAGGTGTGGCGCAAACTCATGTCACCTATCCACACCAACTCACATGAATGCTTTGTTTTGAAATCTCATCTCATCTCATTATCTGTAGCCGCTTTATCCTGTTCTACAGGGTCGCAGGCAAGCTGGAGCCTATCCCAGCTGACTACGGGCGAAAGGCGGGGTACACCCTGGACAAGTCGCCAGGTCATCACAGGGCTGACACATAGACACAGACAACCATTCACACTCACATTCACACCTACGCTCAATTTAGAGTCACCAGTTAACCTAACCTGCATGTCTTTGGACTGTGGGGGAAACCGGAGCACCCGGAGGAAACCCACGCAGACACCATGCAAACTCCACACAGAAAGGCCCTCGCCGGCCACGGGGCTCGAACCCGGACCTTCTCGCTGTGAGGTGACAGCGCTAACCACTACACCACCGTGCCGCCCTGTTTTGAAATCGATAAAATAAATCTCAATCCCACTTTACCTTTGAATAGTTTTAGACCAAACGTCGGAGCATCTTTAGTGCTTTTAGGAACAACATTTTCTTTCATCATTTGTAATTCTTCCTCACTTACAGTGACGACGCAATCGGCCGCCATTTTGCCAAGTCGCTCGAGGTGATTATTGAGAAATGGTCTGAATTTCTTGACCAATCAGCATGCACGATTTTCTATAATCACATGCGTATTTATACTAATGGCTATTATGTATATCAATCCGAGAGAGTGAAGTTTTCCAATCAATAATACAGAACACTGTGGTACGAATTAAACAGGAACTAATATGCAGATCATAATTGCATTGTAAACTGAATCGTATGACATTTTCTAGCTACGCAGCGAGACAGCAGTGTGAATAATCAATTCAACGTAAGAATTCAGGCTAGTCCATATTATATGATATCTGAGACCAGGCCCAGTTGTTGAATCTGATGTGTTTTCTCATACTCTTTATACAGCTTATCTCGTTCCACCTTTTGAATTTTGGCTTCTCATGAAGTTTCTTTTATCGTTTATGGAGGGTTTTTTTTGTTGGTTTTTAATCCCCACTCCTGCTCTTGGTTTGATCAGGAACAAAGACTTCCTTAAATTTGTGCTTTGATTTTCCATTTAATCTATGAAAGGAACTCAAAAGTCATCGATCAGCCAAGACATGGTTGCTGTCTGATGTTTGCTTTTTCAGTTTTGCACTGGAGCAAAATTCGGTGTCACTCAAAATCCGTGATGTGGTTCAGGACACAGCTGGACTCACCGTCATCGATAAACATGAACTAAAGTTTACTCTGAAACTGAATGCTGTAACGTGTTGGCAGCCATTTTGGACAACACCAATCAGCAAAAGGTTTTTTTTTTTTTAGTATTAGTCCATCTTTTAGGCTCCGCCTCCTTGTAGCCTTGTAGAAGAAAGCGTAAAGTGTTTTAATGCGCAGTGTTTTAAACGATGTTGTTCAGAGCAAGTACATGAAGATTTGGTCATATTTGGATTTTGGCTAAGATACACTTCCATTACTTTTGACCACATTAGCCTCATAAGTCCAGTGCAAAAGTAAAGAAGCAATAAATTCAAACACTAAACATGATTTCTCATAGAACGATTCTGTTTTTTTAGTCCACATTAATATGTCTCATCTCATCTCATTATCTCTAGCCACTTTATCCTGTCCTACAGGGTCGCAGGCAAGCTGGAGCCTATCCCAGCTGACTACGGGCGAAAGGCGGGGTACACCCTGGACAAGTCGCCAGGTCATCACAGGGCCGACACATAGACACAGACAACCATTCACACTCACATTCACACCTACGGTCAATTTAGAGTCACCAGTTAACCTAACCTGCATGTCTTTGGACTGTGGGGGAAACCGGAGCACCCGGAGGAAACCCACGCGGACACGGGGAGAACATGGCAAACTCAGCACAGAAACCCACGCGGACACGGGGAGAACATGCAAACTCCGCACAGAAAGGCCCTCGTCGGCCACGGGGCTCGAACCCGGACCTTCTTGCTGTGAGGCGACAGCGCTAACCACTACACCACCGTGCTGCCCACATTAATACGTTTTAGTTTTAAAATGAAAACGCTCTCCGTCCAGACGAGTGTTTTATCTACATATCAGAAATAATCTCCATCCAGAAAAAGCATATCACATGACCATTCACGTACACTGGACACGCGTGTGCCAGTATAAACAGTTGATCCTGCTTGTTTTCTTCTGGAAAAAGGGTCACCTGATGGGGCATGATGAATTGGAGGAACAGGAAAGGATATGTCAAGATTGATAAGACCCCATCGGGAAGCAGACGTGGGAGCCTGCGTCATCATTTCCAAACGTCTCTGTTTTCATCCCGTCGACACTAAAACACAACCCTGGAGTTTTCAAATGAAAACAAAGCCAACAGCATTTTCAAAAGTCTCCGTTTTGGGGGTTCAAAAACTCTGGAGTAGTGTGGACGACAGGTATAAACGTAGCAAAAGTGATACGTTTTGAAACTGAAATGTATTAATGTGGACATAGCCTTTGTGTGACACTTGAATGTGTCTCCCTTTCTGGAGACACATGGCTCCGCCTTTCAGTTATGCTGTCATAGTTAATCTTGCCGGAGTCCCTGCTTGCACTCAGCGCACAATGTACACTGCTCTTAACCATTAGGCGACAATAGGTATACCTAACAACCTCTCTCTCTGATGCCCCTTTTCCACCAAAGCAGTTCCAGGGCTGGTTCGGGGCCAGTGCTTAATTTGGAACCGGGTTTTCTGTTTCCACTGACAAAGAACTGGCTCTGGGGCCAGAAAAAAACGGTTCCAGGCTAGCACCAACTCTCTGCTGGGCCAGAGGAAAGAACCGCTTATGTCAGCGGGGGGGCGGAGTTGTTAAAACCAACAACAATAACAAGACCGCGAAAGATCGCCATTTTTAAGCGACGAGAAGCAGCAGCTGTACAAACGCGAAGTCATCCATTATTATTATTATTATTGTTGTTGCTACTGCTGCTTCTTCCGTGTTGTTTTTGCTTCGATATTCACGCCAAGGTTTATGTAAACGTAGCGACGTAACTGACGTATACAGCGACGTAATGACGTGGCACCACGAGCTATGGAAAAGCAAACTGGTTCTCAGCTGGCTCGCAAGTTGAACGAGTTGTGAACCAGCACCAGCACTGGCCCCGAACCAGCCCTGGAACTGATTTGGTGGAAAAGGGGTATCTGTCTCTCTCTCTCTCTCTCTCTCTCTCTGTCGAGTTACATATCAATCCTGAGATACCAGTGATGCTGTCCTCTCCTGCTCTTCACATCTGCCTGATCCATCCTGATGCCCTACTTCTAGCTGAGGTTCTTATCACATCGCTCCTATGGAGGATGCCCCCAAATATAGACAACCTTAAGACACACTTAGAAGATGGCTCTGGACACACGGTTTTGCTTTGATGGCTTAGGACTCCAATCACCATAACTTTAGGAGTGCAGTTGTCATGAACAGTTTTGCTCTCAAGTCTCCATCAATTTAACAAAATAGACTTCATGTTAAAACTATAATGAATTTCATGGTTACACCGTTGTACTTTGTGACTACTGTATATAGGACCCACTTATAGAAGCGAGTTATTAGCTCATCTGGCCGACAGGTGATGAGTTTATGTCATCATATGTTGTCCGTCGTCCATCCGGCAGCGTCCACATTTCACAAAAATTGCTTCTCTTTCAATTCTTCACTGACTTTTATTCTTTTTGGCAGGAAGGTAGGTCTGCCTGGGATGCATATAGCTTCTATACAAATTTGCATAATTGCAATTAATAATGAAGATAAGGAGTAATTAATCAATCCCTAACGAGCAGTTTCCACACAAATCGCTTCTTCTCCCTCAGTTCTTCACCGATTTTGATTCTTTCTGGCATGAAGGTAGGGGTACCTAGGGTGCATATAACTTCTACCCAGATTTGCTTAATTACAATTATTAATAATAATAATAAGTGGGCGGCACGGTGGTGTAGTGGTTAGTGCTGTCGCCTCACAGCAAGAAGGTCCTGGGTTCGAGCCCCGGGGCCGGCGAGGGCCTTTCTGTGTGGAGTTTGCATGTTCTCCCCGTGTCCGCGTGGGTTTCCTCCGGGTGCTCCGGTTTCCCCCACAGTCCAAAGACATGCAGGTTAGGTTAACTGGTGACTCTAAATTGAGCGTAGGTGTGAATGTGAGTGTGAATGGTTGTCTGTGTCTATGTGTCAGCCCTGTGATGACCTGGCGACTTGTCCAGGGTGTACCCCGCCTTTCGCCCGTAGTCAGCTGGGATAGGCTCCATCTTGCCTGCGACCCTGTAGAAGGATAAAGCGGCCAGAGATAATGAGATGAGATGAGATAATAATAAGTTCAATTTATATAGCGCCTTTCACAAACCCAAGGACGCTTTACAAAAGAGTTACCACCAAAAAAAAAATTAGGAAGAATAGTGTGAGGTAAAGAGAAAAGTTTTCAAGTTGGCTTTGAAGGAAGAGAGTGTGGAACAGTCACGAAGCGATTGTGGTAACAAATTCCAAAGTTTAGGAGCAGCAACACTAAATGATCTGCCACCCATAGATGCCAATTTAAAACGAGGAACAGTCAGAAGTCCACAGACAGAAGATCTGAGGGAGCGGAAGGGACAGTACAAATGAATTAGCTCACAGAGATAGGAAGGAGCGAAACCATGAAGAGCTTTATAGGTTAACAGCAAAATTTTGTATTTGATCCGGGAGATAACTGGCAACCAATGCAGTTGCTGTAAAACAGGAGTGGTGTGAGCAGTGCGCTTGGTGAGTGTGAGGATTCTTGCTGCTGAGTTTTGGATGGACTGCAGGCGATTGAGCAATGTGGCAGGGAGACCATAAAAGAGAGAATTGCAATAGTCAAGACGAGAAAAAATAAATGCATTGACCAACATATTGGCATCAGTTTCCAAAAGAAAAGGGCGGAGACGAGCAATATTGCGGAGGTGAAGGAAAGCATTCTTAGTAATTAGTTTAAGATGGGGTTCAAACGTAAGGGTGGAGTCAAAGATAACTCCAAGGTTTTTTATAACTTGGGAAGGATGAATAGACACACCATCTACATCAATAGTAAAACTGGAGAAATTCTGAACCTGTCTTTTGGTACCTACTAATAGAACCTCCGTTTTGTCAGCATTAAGTTTAAGGCAGTTCTTATACAGCCATTGCTTAAGGTCAGTGATGCAAGTCCTTAGCAGCTGAACAGAGACTATGGAAGGGGTGATAGTGATGTAGCTTTGAATATCATCAGCATAACAATGAAAGTTAAGGCCATGGTTACGAATAATCTGGCCTATAGGAGAAACATCTCATCTCATCTCATTATCTCTAGCCGCTTTATCCTTCTACAGGGTCGCAGGCAAGCTGGAGCCTATCCCAGCTGACTACGGGCGAAAGGCGGGGTACACCCTGGACAAGTCGCCAGGTCATCACAGGGCTGACACATAGACACAGACAACCATTCACACTCACATTCACACCTACGGTCAATTTAGAGTCACCAGTTAACCTAACCTGCATGTCTTTGGACTGTGGGGGAAACCGGAGCACCCGGAGGAAACCCACGCGGACACGGGGAGAACATGCAAACTCCACACAGAAAGGCCCTCGCCGGCCCCGGGGCTCGAACCCAGGACCTTCTTGCTGTAAGGCAACAGCGCTAACCACTACACCACCGTGCTGCCCCTAGGAGAAACATATAATATAAAAAGAAGGGGACCAAGGACAGAACCCTGAGGCACACCTTGAGCAACAGTAGCAGTGGATGATTTATGAACACCAATAGAAATAAACTGTTGCCTGTTTGCTAGATATGACTGAAACCAGGATAAAGCTAAGCCAGTAATACCAAAAGAAGATAGTCTGGAAATGAGTCTCTCATGATGTACGGTGTCAAAGGCGGCTGTGAGGTCCAAGAGAACAAGGACATTGAGATGACCAGCATCAGTTGAGAGCAGGAGGTCATTAACAACTCTCAAGAGAGCAGATTCAGCATATTATGAAAGCCTGACTGAAAGGGTTCATAGAGATCATTTTGAGCAAGGAAAGTATGAAGCTGAGAGGCTACAACTCTCTCCATATTAATGAAGTTATGGATTAATTAAACCTTAATGACCAGTTCAACAAAAATTGCTTCTTCTCAGTCAATTCCTTGCCATTTTGGATTCTTTCTGGCAAATAGGTCGGTATTCCTAGGGTAGATATCGCTTCTATACATAGCTTGTATATAGTGTACAATATATAGTTTGCAACATTTCTTGCACAAGGTGGTCTGCTTTAGATTGTTCCTTCTGGACTAGACGGGGCCGGAGTGAGCTACACCATCATTCATGGTCTCGTTTATAATTTATAATCACACTATCTGTTATCACTCAGATGAGGATGGGTTCCCTTTTGAGTCTGGTTCCTCTCAAGGTTTCTTCCTTGTGTCGTCTGAGGGACTTTTTCCTCACCACCGTCACCTCAAGCTTGTTCATCAAGGATACATTTATTAGTTCAAATGTTTAAAATCTTTATTTTTCTGAAAAGCTGCTATGCGACAATGTCTATTGTTAAGCGTGCGAAACAAATACATTGACTTGATTTAACATGAATACTATGCCATTAAGCTCCGCCTTCCAATGTTTGAAGGCAGAATTGTAGAAAAATCTGTAGGTCATGAGCGTGATATAGTAATATAGTTTAACTTTAAGCACAAATTTGTAAATATGGACTTTCCACGATTGCTGATGTTATAATATCATATGGCCAACCAGAGTATCTTGTGCGATAGTTACAGCATTGGCGTGCATCACATCACGTAAAGTGTAGTATGTTTAAACATATGTAGCTACGTACTAAGTGAAAACATTTCATTTTTGCAAAAGTCAATAACAGATTTTTTTTTTTCATTCCCTGGGTGTTGAATCTATTTGTCCACTGGACAGCTACAACAAAACAGAATCGTCCGGTTATGAAATCTACTTTTCCTGATGCCCTGACTGCTGTTTTTTTTCAGCTATGATTGAGAAATCGTATTTCAGCCCATTGGAGATGGGTTACACCCTCTACTCTGATTAACACTAAGGTGGAACAAAATGAGCTGGAGCTCTTCATAGATTTATAGTTGTAATTTTTTTTCTGTATTCTAGGTTTTCTCTTTTAATCTATATTGAATAAATGACTCAAAATAAAATGCTATTTAAATAAAGATAATTATTACCTCTTCTGGCTTTATGGTACTGACAGCAGGTTCTTGTGGTGTGTGTGTTACTCTGGGACTTTCTGACGATCTCTGCTCATCACCTGGTTGTATGCAAGGCCTTCCTGACCCTACACTTCCAACTCTGGAGCGTATAGAGGGTGTAAAAGACCCATTGGATATCGACGATGTGTTACACCGACGTCGAAGGCTACCATCCACACTTCTCCTCCAATCTGGCTCTGTTCTCCGTAACGCCTCCTCCACCTTCAGCCCGGCTGCTTCAGATGGCTTTAAACTTCCCTTCAGTACTGCTGAGAAACATGAGGATGAGGAGCAGTGAGAAAGAGCTGGTGAGGAAAACAAAGGTCGTAAATCATCCTCTCCAAGCTGCGACACCTGTGAGGTCAGAACATGGTGCTGGGAGGTCAAAGAACGGACCACAGATGGCAACTCTACTCCAGAGTCCTCGGATTCAGACCTGACAGGAGCGCCTGTGAGTCTCAGAGAGTCTGCAGACGCTGAGTCACTGCCGTTTGGGTCAACATTTTTTTCCAAACCCTCTCCTGAGCTTGACGATTCAACCGGGTAACCCTCAGTGACCCAGGTCTCCAGCAAACATCCAAAACTCCTGTACAGATTCATCTGTCAATCTTTCAGCCTTAGTAGTGGCACAGCCTGTCAAGCTCCGTCTGAGGGAAAACCTGTGTGCTGTCTTAGTGCTCGGTGCAACACCTATCCTACCTGTCTGTCATCACCTGTCAGCACCGAGCAGGAAGTGAAGCCTGAAACTTGTCGCGCAGACTTCAAGGCATCTGACATGAGCCGCCCACATTCCTCCTTCATCCTCCCAGACTGGGCTCTCTAGAACCGTCACTTGACTTTCCACAATTCCTCCGACTCTTTCCCAGAAGTTCGAATCTGTCTCAACATGCCTAAACGTGACAGAATTCTACAAAGAAAGACACAGATACCACAAGCACACATGAACCGAAACTCAAAGTAAACAGCCCGTAGCCGCTTGGGCGAGCATCCAAACCTGTACTCTCAGAAAGACAAAGCAATTTCAGTTGGATTTCAGTCAGTTAGCGTTATTATTTCATTAGACTTCCATGACAGGAATTTTACCTGTTCAGTTCTGTCAGTACCTCAAACGCACAAGTTACTCAAGTCAATCACTCGTTAGTTAAAATCTTAAGTAATAAAAGGTCTATCGCTAATACAGCTCCACTCATTTCACAATCCTCAACCATACACGAAGCGTCGTGCAGGTAAAAAGCATCAAAGCATTCCTGCAGATTGATAAGATTCACATTGCTGTGTTTGAAGGGTATGTTTACATGCACACTTAGACTGTATTCCACTGTTATTCTGAATAATTGTGACAATATTCGGAATTTGATCTTCCAAATTAAGCCTTTTCCGATTAAGACATTAGGGATATTCTGATATTATTCAGGCTGTTTTAGGAGCATACTTCAGACATGTATACAGCGCATTCGGAATATGCATCTCATTTGGGGTTTTTAAGGAAGTTTGCGACACCCAGACTTTCGCCTGTTTCCGGTCAAATCTGTGAGTTGGGTGCAAACCAACCAGAAAATCAATGGGCGGCATGGTGGTGTAGTGGTTAGCACTGTCACTTCACAGCAAGAAGGTTCTGGGTTCGAGCTCAGTGGCCGGTGGGGGCCTTTCTGTGTGGAGTTTGCATGTTCTCCCCGTGTCTGCGTGGGTTTCCTCCGGGTGCTCCGGTTTCCCCCACAGTACAAAGACATGCAGTTAGGTTGACGTGGGGCGGCCTTGGGCTGAAGTGCCCTTGAGCAAGGTACCGAACCACTGACTGCTCCCTGGGCGCTGTAGTATGGCTGCCCACTGCTCTGGGTGTGTGTGTGCATGTGTTCACTGCTTCAGGTGGCTTAAATGCCGAGGATGAATCTCACTGTGCTTGAAATGTGCATGTGACAAATAAAGGTTTGTTCTTCTTAATCAGAGTATGCACGGCTGCACGGGAATGTTAATGGGAATATTTAACAATTATTCACTCAGCCTGAGGTTGTATAAATACACAGGTGATTTTTTTAAAAATCATATTAAAAAATAATTTATTTCAAACTTCAAAAGCAGCATGCAAATGTAATAATGGTGAGGCGCAGACTTGCGTCACTTATCTACACCAACTCACACAAAATACTTTGTTTTGCAATCGATAAAATAAATCATAATTCCACCATACCTTTGAATAGTTTTAGACTAAATTTTGTAGCATCTTTAGTGCTTTTAGGAACAGCATTTGCTTTCGTACCACGAGCTGGCCTAGTGGTTAGTGTGTCCACCTCTCGATCAGGAGATCGTGAGTTCGACTTGCAGTCAGGTCATACCAAAGACCATCATAAAAATGGTACCATCTGGCAAGGCACACTGCAATACAGATGTCAGTGGGGAAGTCAAACTCTTGCGGTTACCAGAAGACCCACCCCCCACTGTAACCCTAACTGTATAGGCGAGAGGCAGAGGGCTATGGAAATGGAGATCGGCGCCACCCAACGTGCCATAAGGGCCTGGTTAGTACTGGGACGGGAGACTGCCTGGGAAGACCAGGGCATGGCTTGGGAAGGACTTTAGATTTTCTTTTGTAATTTGTAATTCTTCCTTAAGCCTAGGTCACAACCGGCCGTACGTGCTCCTACGGCTGGTCTACGTGCAAAAAACGCAAGAAACACACGAAGGGCGCGCGTGTGATGTGCTGATTTTCGAGCCGTAGACTGGCCGCAGACCGGCCACAGAGGTTCTTTGTCATGTCAAACAAACTCTATGGGAGCTTACCTTTTTTTCAGGTTGCAAGACAAACTTACAGCCAACGTGCGTCTTTCTCCACGAACAAAAAAAAACGCAGCGATTTGGGAAACGCCAAAAATCACACGGCCAAAAAATCATACGTCCGGTTGTGACCTAGGCTTTACTTACAGTGACAAAGCAACTGGCCACCATCTTGCCAAGTTGCTTGAGGTGATTACTGAGAAATAGTCTGAATTTCTCAACCAATCAGTGCACGCATGATTTCCTATAATCACTTGCGTATTTATATTATCCATGTAAACAGCTTAGTCAGAATATTGTCTTTTTTGGAATACGAGCTTCATCTTTTGGCTGATCCCATTAGGGGGCGCCTCAGTGGCTCATCATGATCCGCATATTTGATTTGGCATAGATTTTACACCGGATGCCCTTCTTGACACAACCCTCCCCAGTTTATCCGGGCTTGGGACTGGCGCTAAGTATGCACTGTCTTGTGCAACCCCAGTGGCTGGGTATTTTACCTCAATACGTCTGCATGTCTTTGAACTGTGGGAGGAAATCCACGGAGACACAGGGAGAACATGCAAACTCCATACAGAAAGGGCCCCGTCGGCCATGAGGTTTGAACCTGTTGCTGTGAGGCAACAGTGCCAACCATTGCACCACCGTGCCTCCAATAAGAGCTACAACTGGAATATTTTCTGCATTTAAACATAGTAAGAGAAAGATCCGTTATCAAGACTTCGAAACCAGCTTATTTTTATCCAATCCAGTTGAAGCACAAAGGCGAGCCGTTGATGGTTAAGGGTCTTGATCAGTCGTGCATCACTGAAATACTACACCAAGTGGAAAGGTTTTGTGTAAAGAGACAATTTAGCACTGGAGCAGTGCTGATAACATTGTTCATAAGGGATGGAACCATATACATTCTAGTTTAACATTGTCCAAATCTCCTGCCTACATAATCACACACTTGTTTCAAAAAGCATTATTTATCTCAGTAGTATCATCTGTACATGTTTAATTTGTCTAAAAAACAGTCCATGTAAAGTAATAACTTGTACAACCCCGATTCCAAAAAAGTTGGGACAAAGTACAAATTGTAAATAAAAATGGAATGCAATAATTTACAAATCTCAAAAACTGATATTGTATTCACAATAGAACATAGACAACATATCAAATGTCGAAAGTGAGACATTTTGAAATTTCATGCCAAATATTGGCTCATTTGAAATTTCATGACAGCAACACATCTCAAAAAAGTTGGGACAGGGGCAATAAGAGGCTGGAAAAGTTAAAGGTACAAAAAAGGAACAGCTGGAGGACCAAATTGCAACTCATTAGGTCAATTGGCAATAGGTCATTAACATGACTGGGTATAAAAAGAGCATCTTGGAGTGGCAGCGGCTCTCAGAAGTAACGATGGGAAGAGGATCACCAATCCCCCTAATTCTGCACCGACAAATAGTGGAGCAATATCAGAAAGGAGTTCGACAGTGTAAAATTGCAAAGAGTTTGAACATATCATCATCTACAGTGCATAATATCATCAAAAGATTCAGAGAATCTGGAAGAATCTCTGCGCATAAGGGTCAAGGCCGGAAAACCATACTGGGTGCCCGTGATCTTCAGGCCCTTAGATGGCACTGCATCACATACAGGCATGCTTCTGTATTGGAAATCACAAAATGGGCTCAGGAATATTTCCAGAGAACATTATCTGTGAACACAATTCACCGTGCCATCCGCCGTTGCCAGTTAAAACTCTATAGTTCAAAGAAGAAGCCGTATCTAAACATGATCCAGAAGCGCAAACGTCTTCTCTGGGCCAAGGCTCATTTAAAATGGACTGTGGCAAAGTGGAAAACTGTTCTGTGGTCAGACGAATCAAAATTTGAAGTTCTTTATGGAAATCAGGGACGCCGTGTCATTCGGACTAAAGAGGAGAAGGACGACCTGAGTTATCATCAGCGCTCAGTTCAGAAGCCTGCATCTCTGATGATATGGGGTTGCATTAGTGCATGTGGCATGGGCAGCTTACACATCTGGAAAGACACCATCAATGCTGAAAGGTATATCCAGGTTCTAGAGCAACATATGCTCCCATCCAGACGACGTCTCTTTCAGGGAAGACCTTGCATTTTCCAACATGACAATGCCAAACCACATACTGCATCAATTACAGCATCATGGCTGCATAGAAGAAGGGTCTGGGTACTGAACTAGCCAGCCTGCAGTCCAGATCTTTCACCCATAGAAAACATTTGGCGCATCATAAAACGGAAGATACGACAAAAAAGACCTAAGACAGTTGAGCAACTAGAATCCTACATTAGACAAAAATGGGTTAACATTCCTATCCCTAAACTTGAGCAACTTGTCTCCTCAGTCCCCAGACGTTTACAGACTGTTGTAAAGAGAAAAGGGGATGTCTCACAGTGGGAAACATGGCCTTGTCCCAACTTTTTTGAGATGTGTTGTTGTCATGAAATTTAAAATCACCTAATTTTTCTCTTTAAATGATAAATTTTCACAGTTTAAACATTTGATATGTCATCTATGTTCTATTCTGAATAAAATATGGAATTTTGAAACTTCCACATCATTGCATTCCGTTTTTATTTACAATTTGTACTTTGTCCCAACTTTTTTGGAATCGGGGTTGTACACACAAACAAAATGGAAACTATATTCACTTCAATACAAGGTGTACCTCAAGGTTCTGTCCTGGGTCCTGTACTGTTCTCAAATTGTACCAATGAAATAAGTAAGGAATAAAAGAAAAAAAAACACTTTGTGGGTTGCTGTTACAGGAAACTAATCCACAACAGGGCAGAGTCATGAAGCAGAGTTACTGCAACCATCCTGAAGTTAATTCTTTTCTTACAACAGAATGTTCCAAAGTGTTTTATTTCTCTTATACTGCAGTGACTACAGTTTTTTGACATTGTGTTTTTTTGACGGCTGTAAACAGTCGTTCCTTTGCAATGTCTTTTCCTTGTCTTCTCTCTCAAATAACTAAAAGGAGAAACGGTTGAGTATGCAAGGAGTTTTAAATATTTTGGCACGGAGATCAGCTCACTTCATGCTGACTCTTCAGACTAGTTGAACCTGTGCTTGCTTTAAACATCCAGGTTGAAAATATTTCTTCAAGTGGCACAACAGAAAGTGTTTTTCCATCATCAGGTGATTATGAGTTCAAATCCCGACGATGCCACAGCCATTGGTGACCAGGAGACAAAAGATTAGAATTGGTTGTGCTCTGTTGGTGGGAGGGGCTTATTCTCTCTCTCAGTGACGCTAGCCAATCGTAGCCATGCAAAAGAAGGCAGATTGCGCTTTTCTCACACACGTCTCATAGGCAGCACGTGTTAGCCTTCTGAGACGTGTCATGGGCAGAGAGTCCTCACAGAGGGTAGCTGGGAAAGCTGGCAAGTAACTGATTTGGGGAACAAATCTTTCTTTCATTCCTCTTCAGGAACGTGCTTTCTCCAACTAACCTCTGTGGTTCTGGATCCTTCTGGGTCCGAATACACCTGGGATTATTCTGATACGAAATTTGAACTGTATTATATACAGCCATACATTCACTGTCCACTTTATTAGGAATACCTGCACACGTGCATTGTGGTGTTAAATGCTAGCTATATCCGGGTTGTACAGTACTATCCAGTACAAATGTACAGCACGGAACTTTTATGGCTGTTTAAAATTCTCCTCAAATCTTTTTTTTTTTTAATCTTCCTTGCTGTTCTACTCCGACATGGCTGGATTTGTACGCGGATCTGATCTAACGTGCCGCGTCTGACTCCGCTAATCCAGTCCAAACACACAGTGACTCAGCAGACAATAACATCCACTTGACGCAATCTTAGCTTATCTTTCAGATGCTGCAAATTCCATCTCTGCATTTCTGCTGTTCAGACACTGTGATGAAATGAGAACATTTGGCTTTTGTTTGATCGTGTGCGAAAGGCGGGCACGGTTAAGGTTTACACGTTATTACAAGAGACAAAATACATCGAGATGCTTGCTTAGCACATTCGCTACCTCATCAGTGTCACCTACACTATCATGCAGTATTTCCTTTACATTAATCGATGAGGTGTGTGTGTGTGTGTGTGTGTGTGTGTGTGTGGTAGGAGGTTAATACATTGTAGAGAAGTGACCTGTATGCAGGGGTTAAATTGGGCCGGGGCTGTCCGGGGCTGAGCCCCGGCACATAAGCTCGGAGCGGATGGCATATGATCACGCACACATCAAAAGCAACAAACCCTTTTCACGATTTTCAGTTCTGAATAATTAAATATCGTTTTATTAATCAATAAACCCATGACTTTTATGAGATAGATCATAGTTTTCCTGATAACAAGACGACCTGTCAAAGCTATTTAGAACAGAACTTGCGATCAGAGATTCTGGTTTCTGGAACACTGAGTGGGTTGCCAATTCCGCTTTTTATAAGCAACTTTGGTGTTTCTTTTTTTGTGAGCTCGCTTTAAAAAAAAAATCAGAAGTCGTGGTTTGCGGGTTTTTGGGCTTGTGTTTCAGCGTTGTGACTTGTTTATAATTTTCTCCGTACACCGTCTCCCCTTTTACCTGCATATGATCCTAATCCATCAGAGGTGCTTGAACGAACTGTCTGTGCATTTGGCGAGTTCAATTTCCATAGTCCCCAGTTATCGACAGAAATTAGCCAGGGGGAAGGGGGAGATGTCAGTTAAAGTTAGCTACTGAGATTGACCAAAAGTTGAGCCTAACGTTGCCTCGAGTTAGCTACCTTTGGCAACATAAACAAAACACTCGTCTTGTGCTCTAGCCTTAATTAACTGTCGATACAGTCAATTTCACTTTTATACAAGAAGGTTAATAAATTGTTTTGTTGTCTTGGATTTTTAGAGGTCAGCAGCTAAAGGTTAAAAATGAGGAAAGCAAAGAGGAGGAAGCTTACAGATTTCTTCAAAAGGTGGGCAGCAAACAACATATCTGTTAAAATGTTAATTTAAGGTACTGTACTGGTAGCCTGGTTAGCACCAGACCATATCACATATGGTCTGGGGACCCTCCTATTCTAAATCCCGTACGGGAGTGTGGTTTACCTAAACCATAGCCAATTAATGCATTTTCATTCACAAGTTCTCTGAAATGTTTTACTTAGCCACTGTATTGTTAATATTATTAGTGTTTTATTATTTATTGTTAATATTTAATTTAATGTTAATTTATTATTATTTATTGTTAATATTATTAGTGTATTATTAGTGTAATTATTATTGTTATTATTATGTATTCAATTATTTATTTGGCATGTGGTGCTTTTTGTATTGTCTAGAACATACATAAGATGAGCATATTATAGCAGCAAAATAGAAGCACAATCATTTGAATGCATAAAACTTTTGCTGCATTCAAATGATTGTGCTTCTATTTTGCTGCTGTAATATGCTCATCTTATGCATGTTCTAGACAATACAAAAAGCACCACATGCCAAATAAATAATTGAATACATAATAATAACAATAATAATAATAATAATAAATGCTTCCAATGTTATAGTGTTGTTTGTATTTGGTTGCATTCACTGCATGAATATATTTGATTGACAATTTGACTGACAGTGTTTTGGCATATTTAACATTTATCCTCCAAAATAAATCAACTGTTTTGGTTTAAGATTGTGCAAGCCTTCAAATTTTCTCACTGAACATTTCTCCTTCACATTTTTCACCTGTAGGCATGTGACAAGATTTAACATGGTATTGTTCAACCTACCTCTGTAAAGTCAGCTAACAACTTATTAAAATGCACCAGAATTCAGCAAATAACATGTATGATAATAAAAAACTTCTGGGGGAGGACCCCCAGACCCCCCACTAATCATTTCCTTCAAACCAATGTACAACAACCTGTACAATCTGTTACATTGGCCAACCAATCTACATTCAAACTGCCATAATGTGTAGGGGGTCACTACAAGACACACATAGGCCTACAACACACAGATAAGGTGTATATCTCTGTGCAATATGATATGGTTATCAAATTAGAGGGTTATTTTCCAAAAAGTATATTGGGGCAGGGCGGCAGGGGCAGATACGAGGCAGAGCCCCCCCACATAACCAATCCCAATTTAACCCCTGCCTGTATGATTCCTTTATCTGATTAAATGGCCAAAGTGCAGAGCAACTCTGTGTAAAAATAATATTACAGATAGAAATCTGGATAAAAAGAGAGGCCTAATATCTTGGCTCAGGTCTACAGACACAAGTTATAAGGAAATAAATAAAATATAAACGATAAAACTGTTGATAGTGATTTAAACACATGGCGTTGTTCTGATATCGACCACTAGACGGCGCTAAAGATTACAATCTGTAAAAATATTGTATATCAAATAATGTTATATTTCATGGTAGAATTTGTTGTCCGTGTGTGTGTGTGTGTGTGTGTGTGTGTGTGTGTGTGTGTATTGCTTGTATTTTGTCTTTAATATATATTAAAGACAAAATACAAACAATAAAACATCAGTATTACTAAGTAACAAACAAAACAAACAAACAAACAAATAAATAAAGTGACAATATCTATCAATTTCAGGTCTGTCAAATAAGTGACAGCAGACAGCTTTGTTTGCTTGTTTGTTTATATAGATTTTAGAAATTGAACATGAAACCCTGGTTTGCATTTTCCGTTCTTAGAAAGAGAGGCCTAATATCTTGGCTCAGGTCTACAGACACAAATGATAAGGAAATAAATAAAATATAAACGATAAAACTGTTGACAGTGATTTAAACACATGATGTTCTGATATAGTTTTATTTTGAATTTGCCGATACATCTCATCTCATCCCATTATCTGTAGCCGCTTTATCCTGTTCTACAGGGTCGCAGGCGAGCTGGAGCCTATCCCAGCTGACTACGGGCGAAAGGCGGGGTACACCCTGGACAAGTCGCCAGGTCATCACAGGGCTGACACATAGACACAGACAACCATTCACACTCACATTCACACCTACGGTCAATTTAGAGTCACCAGTTAACCTAACCTGCATGTCTTTGGACTGTGGGGGAAACCGGAGCACCCGGGGAGAACATGCAAACTCCGCACAGAAAGGCCCTCGCCGGCCACGGGGCTTGAACCCAGAACCTTCTTGCTATGAGGCGACAGCGCTAACCACTACACCACCATATGATGGTCAGAATGGTTAGAAATCCAAAGATGGTGGCGCTGATATAATAATCAGGTTCATAGTGGATCTGGAGCTTTTAATAACACCTGCTTTTAATAACGTGTGAAACGTGTAATTAGCATCCGAGAGCCGTTAGTTAATACAACCCCGATTCCAAAAAAGTTGGGACAAAGTACAAATTGTAAATAAAAACGGAATGCAATGATGTGGAAGTTTCAAAATTCCATATTTTATTCAGAATAGAACATAGATGACATATCAAATGTTTAAACTGAGAAAATGTATCATTTAAAGAGAAAAATTAGGTGATTTTAAATTTCATGACAACACCACATCTCAAAAAAGTTGGGACAAGGCCATGTTTACCACTGTGAGACATCCCCTTTTCTCTTTACAACAGTCTGTAAACGTCTGGGGACTGAGGAGACAAGTTGCTCAAGTTTAGGGAGAGGAATGTTAACCCATTCTTGTCTAATGTAGGATTCTAGTTGCTCAACTGTCTTAGGTCTTTTTTGTCGTATCTTCCGTTTTATGATGCGCCAAATGTTTTCTATGGGTGAAAGATCTGGACTGCAGGCTGGCCAGTTCAGTACCCGGACCCTTCTTCTACGCAGCCATGATGCTGTAATTGATGCAGTATGTGGTTTGGCATTGTCATGTTGGAAAATGCAAGGTCTTCCCTGAAAGAGACGTCGTCTGGATGGGAGCATATGTTGCTCTAGAACCTGGATATGCCTTTCAGCATTGATGGTGTCTTTCCAGATGTGTAAGCTGCCCATGCCACACGCACTAATGCAACCCCATACCATCAGAGATGCAGGCTTCTGAACTGAGCGCTGAGAACAACTCGGGTCGTCCTTCTCCTCTTTAGTCCGAATGACACGGCGTCCCTGATTTCCATAAAGAACTTCAAATTTTGATTCATCTGACCACAGAACAGTTTTCCACTTTGCCACAGTCCATTTTAAATGAGCCTTGGCCCAGAGAAGACGTCTGCGCTTCTGGATCATGTTTAGATTCGGCTTCTTCTTTGAACTATAGAGTTTTAACTGGCAACGGCGGACGGCACGGTGAATTGTGTTCACAGATAATGTTCTCTGGAAATATTCCTGAGCCCATTTTGTGATTTCCAATACAGAAGCATGCCTGTATGTGATGCAGTGCCGTCTAAGGGCCCGAAGATCACGGGCACCCGGTATGGTTTTCCAGCCTTAATCCTTATGCACAGAGATTCTTCCAGATTCTCTGAATCTTTTGATGATATTATGCACTGTAGATGATGATATGTTCAAACTCTTTGCAATTTTACACTGTCGAACTCCTTTCTGATATTACTCCACTATTTGTCGGCGCAGAATTAGGGGGATTGGTGATCCTCTTCCCATCTTTACTTCTGAGAGCCACTGCCACTCCAAGATGCTCTTTTTATACCCAGTCATGTTAATGACCTATTGCCAATTGACCTAATGAGTTGCAATTTGGTCCTCCAGCTGTTCCTTTTTTGTACCTTTAACTTTTCCAGCCTCTTATTGCCCCTGTCCCAACTTTTTTGAGATGTGTTGCTGTCATGAAATTTCAAATGAGCCAATATTTGGCATGAAATTTCAAAATGTCTCACTTTCGACATTTGATATGTTGTCTATGTTCTATTGTGAATACAATATCAGTTTTTGAGATTTGTAAATTATTGCATTCTGTTTTTATTTACAATTTGTACTTTGTCCCAACTTTTTTGGAATCGGGGTTGTAGTTATGTTATGGTACAACAAAGTAACGTTAATTCCTGTTCTCCCAGCAACTATAAACAGTCATTCCCTCATCGGCTTTTCTTTTTTCTCTCTCTTGAAGCTAATAAGATGAAAAAAATGCAGTCAGGAGACTTAAAGTTACAGCTTTACATAAAATTAAGACTATTACAAAGCGCTGACTCCTTCCATACATGTTAAATAACCATTTCCAGAAAAACTCACAAATTGTGGTATGATTTCTTAGGAAAATAATCAGCTTTTGCCACCTGACCTCGTTGATGATTTTCCTATAACAGCACAACCCCAAGGCAGTAAGAATAATACCGGTAAGAATAATAATAGTTAAATCCATTCATCCTTGAGGTGCCAATACTTTTAAACATCATAAATTGTTTCATATCATTCAGTTTTAACACGACTATTTTTCTTTTATTTTTAGACTTTATAATCATTTCTCTGCAATAATAATACCATGAAGTGTTTATGATGCAGCTACGGAGGCTACTGTCCACAGCTGAAATTTCACCTGGGCAAGCCGTACAGTCAGCTCATACGAAACTCCTGACCTCGCTGGAGATTTCACACGTTCTGAGACTGGTGCTGAGTTCAGGACCATCACCTTCCACAGAAGAGGACATGGGGACGAGGGAGGAGATCTGGAGGAGAGGGACAGGACACAGGAAGACGCTGCAGAGAATGATCCCAGGCTACACAGGTGATAACTCTTACCTGTGTCCATATTACTGGGGGAAGAGTTTCATATGTTATAACAGTTATATCAACAAAGCCATCCAAATAATAACAATATCACATGTCATTATAGAGGTTATTGCATGACTACAGTTATTCTGCATTCTGTGTATTCTGAAAGCCTTCTAAATGATAATCATATTTTACCAGTTTCTAAATAAACCTTCTTGATGAGAAACATTCACAGGTTATAACAGTGTCAAAAATTTTAGCATGTCATTACAGGCTATAACATGTTACAACAGTCAGATTTGCCAAATAATGACATCTCATCTCATCCCATTATCTCTAGCCGCTTTATCCTTCTACAGGGTCGCAGGCAAGCTGGAGCCTATCCCAGCTGACTACGGGCGAAAGGCGGGGTACACCCTGGACAAGTCGCCAGGTCATCACAGGGCTGACACATAGACACAGACAACCATTCACACTCACATTCACACCTACGGTCAATTTAGAGTCACCAGTTAACCTAACCTGCATGTCTTTGGACTGTGGGGGAAACCGGAGCACCCGGAGGAAACCCACGCGGACACGGGGAGAACATACAAACTCCGCACAGAAAGGCCCTCGCCGGCCACGGGGTGCAAACCTGGACCTTCTTGCTGTGAGGCAACAGCGCTAACCACTACACCACCGTGCCGCCCACCAAATAATGTTTCTAGGTTAATATAATTATAAGTTATAAAAGATTCTATAGGTTCTTAGAGTTAATGCTCTGACATTTTATAACATGTCATTACAGGCTATAACATTATAACAGTCAGATTTGCCAAATAATGTTTCTTGGTTAATATCATTATCATAAGTTACAAAAGATTCTACAGGTTCTAAGAGTTAATGCGCTGATATTTTATAACATGTCATTACAGGCTATAACATGTTATAACAGACTTCCCAAATAATGTTTCTTGGTTAATATCATTATCATAAGTTATAAAAGATTCTATAGGTTGTAAGAGTTAATGTTCTGACATTTTATAACATGTCATTACAGGCTATAACATGTTATAACAGTCAGATTTGCCAAATAATGTTTCTAGGTTAATGTAATTATCATAACCTATAAAAGATTCTACAGGTTCTAAGAGTTAATATTCTGACATTTTATAACATAATAATAATAATAATAATAATAATAATAATAATAATAATAATAATACACTTTTATTTAAAGGCACCTTTCTAGCACCCAAGGACACCGTACAAAAATGAAAGACAAACCATACATTACAATTACAAAAAACAAACAAAAAAACATTAAAACAAGTTACAATTCAAAATTAAAAAATTAGACAGTGCAGTGATTAAATTTGAAAAGCAAGTTTGAACAGGTGTGTTTTGAGTGAGGATTTGAAGTGTGGAAGGGAATTTATATTTCTAAGTTCGGGAGGTAATGAGTTCCAAAGCCGTAACATGTAACATGTCATTACAGGCTATAACATGTTATAACAGACTTCCCAAATAATGTTTCTTGGTTAATATCATTATCACAAGTTATAAAAGATTCTATAGGTTGTAAGAGTTAATGCTCTGACATTTTATAACATGTCATTACAGGCTATAACATGTCATAACAGTCAGATTTGCCAAATAATGTTTCTAGGTTAATATAATTATCATAAGTTATAAAAGATTTTACAGGTTCTAAGAGTTAATATTCTGACATTTTATAACATGTCATTACAGGCTATAGCATGTTACAACAGTCAGACTTCGCAAATAATGTTTTGAGGTTAATGCAATTATTATAAGTTGTAAAAGTTTTACAATATTCTATATTTTCTAAGAGTTAATACTTTGACATGTTATAACATGTCATTACAGGCTATAACATGTTGCAACAGGCCAAGTTTGTAAAATGGTGCTTGAAGGTTATAGAATTTATCATAGGTTATATATAAAACAGTTTTAAAATATATGTTCAAATAATTAATAGTTTAATAATTTATAACATGTAATTACAGGCTATAAAATGTTATAACATTAAGTTCTACAAAAGGGGTTTCTAGGTTAATGCAGTTATCACAGGTTATAATGGTTTTAAAAGATACTATGAGTTCTAAGGCTTAATGGTTCATATTTTATACCATGTTATTATAGGCTATAATATGTTATAACATTCAAAATTTCCTATGTTTTCGGTAAATGTAGTTATCATAGGTTATAAAACATTCTATAGGTTCTAAGCTTTAATACTTTGACATGTTATAACATGTTATTACAGGCTATAACATGTTATGTTATAACAGGACATTTGTAACATGGAGTTTGAAGGTTATAGAATTTATCATAGGTTACATGTCATTATAGGTTATAACATGTTATAAAAGGACATGTTTGTAAATGGTGTTTAAGGTTATAGAATTTATCATAGGTTGTATATAACAGTTGTAAAATATACTATAAATTCAAATAATTAAAGGTTTAGTCATTTATAACATCATTACAGGCTATAACATGTTATAATGTTAAGTTTTACAAATGATGTTTCTAGGTTAATGCAGTTATTGCAGGTTATAGCAGTATTAAAAGATACTATAAGTTCAAAGGCTTAATGGTTTGATATTTTATAACATGTTATTATAGGCTATAACAAGTTATAACAATTGAAATTTCCAGACAATGTTTGTAGGTTCCTGTAGTTATCATAAATTATAAAAGTCTTAAAAGATTCTATAGGTTCTAAGAGTTAATGCTCTGACATGTTATTACATGTTATTATAGGTTATAAAATGTTATAAAAGGACATGTTTGTAAAATGGTGTTTAAGATTATAGAATTTATCATAGGTTATATATAACAAATTTAAAATACAAGTTCAAAGAATTAATGGTTTGGTCATTTATAACATGTTATTATAGGCTATAACATGCTATAACAATCAAAATTTCCAGACAATGTTTGTAGATTCCTGTAGTTATCATAAGTTATAAAAGTTTTAAAAGATTATAGGTTCTACTAGTTAATGCTCTGACATGTTATGTCATTATAGGTTATAACATGTTATAAAAGGACATGTTTGTAAATGGTGTTTAAGGTTATAGAATTTATCATAGGTTGTATATAACAGTTTTAAAATATACTATAAGTTCAAAAACTTAATCGTTTGGTTATTTATAACATGTCATTACAGGCTATAACTTTATAACAAGACGTTTTACAAATGATGCTTCTAGGTTATGGCAGCAATCATGACTTATAACAGTTTTAAGCATACCAGAGACTCTAAGAGTTAGTGGTTTGATATTTTAGAACTTGTTATTATAACAGGGTATAACAGGGTATAACACTTGAAGGTCTTCATATGTGGAAGCTCTGGTATTATTTTCGACTTTGAGCTACATGCAGTAAAGCTCCTCATGTTTTTCATGTCCAGGTTTCATCCCCAGAAGTCAGAATTACTTCTCGAAGAGGTATGCAGAGACGTGTCGAGAAGCAATCAGTGAGTTTGATTCAGATCAGAAGGGGAGAGTTTGGCCAGCTGCAGCTGACACGCTAACTGCAGTGGGCCGAACATTTCCACACATCAAGGTAATGAGAGTTTTAAGTAACCTTCGTCACCATTCACTCGCCCTCCGGCTCTGCTCCAGCACTAACGGTATCGAGTCGCTCGTGTTTAATTATGAATGCAGCTGAGATCCAGTATCAGAGCGAGTCACTGGAGTGTGCAGTCTTTAATCAGGGCACAATGAGGCTTCCACAGCTTCCAATCTCGAGATACACGCTCAGATACAGTTAGATACACACTCGGACACACACTCAGATACACACTCAGATACAGTTAGATACACACTCGGACACACACTCGGACACACACTCAGATACAGTTAGATACACACTCGGACACACACTCGGACACACACTCAGATACAGTTAGATACACACTCGGACAAACACTCGGACACACACTCAGATACAGTTAAATACACACTCGGACACACACTCCGATACACACTCAGATACAGTTAGATACACACTCAGACACACACTCGGACACACACTCAGATACAGTTAGATACACACTCGGACACACACTCGGACACACACTCAGATACAGTTAAATACACACTCGGACACACACTCCGATACACACTCAGATACAGTTAGATACACACTCGGACACACACTCGGACACACACTCAGATACAGTTAGATACACACTCGGACACACACTCGGACACACACTCAGATACAGTTAAATACACACTCGGACACACACTCCGATACACACTCAGATACAGTTAGATACACACTCGGACACACACTCAGATACAGTTAGATACACACTCAGACACACACTCGGACACACTCAGATACAGTTAGATACACACTCAGACACACACTCGGACACACACTCAGACACACACTCAGATACACACTCAGATACAGTTAGATACATACGAGGGACACACACTCAGATATACACTCAGATACAGTTAGATACACACTCGGACACACACTCGGATATACACTCAGATACACACTCAGATACAGTTAGATACACACTCAGACACACACTCGGACACACGCTCGGACACACAGATACAGTTAGATACACACTTGGACACACACTCAGACACACACTCAGATACAGTTAGATACACACTCGGACACACACTCGGATACACACTCAGACACACAGTCAGATACACACTCAGATACAGTTAGATACACACTTGGACACACTTGGACACACACTCGGATACACACTTAGATATACACTCAGATTCATATTCAGATACACACTCAGATATACACTTGGATAGACATTCAGATACACACTCAGATACAGTTAGATACACACTCGGACACACATTCGGACACACACTCAGATACACACTCAGATACAGTTAGAGACATACTAGGGACACACACTCAGGTATACACTCAGATACACACTCAGATACAGTTAGATACATACTCGGACGCACACTCAGGTATACACTCAGATACAGTCAGACACACACTCGGACGCACACTCGGACGCACACTTGGATATACACTCAGACACACACTCAGATACAGTTAGATACATACTAGGGACACACACTCAGATATACACTCAGATACAGTCAGACACACTCGGACACACACTTGGATACACACTCGGATACCTTAGACACACTCGGACGCACACTTGGATACACACTCACATACACACTCAGATACACACTCATACAGTTAGAGACACACTCGGACACACACTTAGATATACACTCAGATTCATATTCAGATACATTTTCAGATATACACTTGGATAGACATTCAGATACACACTCAGATACAGTTAGATACACACTCGGACACACACTCGGATACACACTCGGATACACACTCAGATACAGTTAGATACACACTTGGAGACACTCGGACACACACTTGGATTCATACTCAGATACACACTCAGATAGACACTCGGATACAGTCAGATACACACTCAGATACACACTTGGATTTACATACTCTGATATACACTCAGATACACACTCGGCTAGACACTCAGATAGACCCCCGAATAGACATCATACTCATATACCCAATTTGAAACACACTCGAATACACACTCAGATTCATACTTGGATACGCATTCAGATTCAAACTCAGATACACAATTAGGTACACACTGAGATACTCAGATTCATACTCAGGTACACACTCAGATACACACTCGGACACACACTCAGACACACACTCGGATACACAGCTCTCACTGTGCTAGAGCAGAAGGAAGAACAAACCACACTGAATTAGCAGAAGCTGATGTTTCTTCTTCTTCTTTTTTCACTTCAGCCACAGGCACTGAACACGCCTTTGGTGGCCGTCTCTACAGAACCGATTTCCTATAAATCCCTGGACTGCTGGAAGCCCCTTGGCTCTCCGTATTCAATGGAAGACAGCAACCCACACAAGTACTTCATTTCAGGCAAGACACACAAACCTTTCTCAAGACATAACAACAACACAGTGCACAGTTGCACAGCTCATGATCACGTCCACAGAACCCAGTGACTGTTACATCTCAGAAGGACCTGATTACTGCACAGATACGATCCTGTACACAGACACCATACTGTATCTCACCACACCAAGTCAGAGTCTGCTTTTATTTTATTTCAGTTATCAAAAGCTGAGGGAATATAGTTTAGATTTAAAATTTTTCCATTCTTTATATTATAACTTAATACCTTTTTTAAAAATATGTTCAGTGCTTGATAATGATGCTCTGGTTAATACTGTGAAACATTAATGTACATTTATCTCACAACAAATATACAAGTCATTTTGGAACAAACAAACAAAATAAGTAATTTGGGCTTCACAGTGCATCAGAGAAATCAAGATAAACCCGAGGAATCCTTTTTGTCCTCTAATTTTTCTCCCCAATTCTGAGGAAAAGGCTGTCTGCCCTCTTCCGCATACATGACCTCACAGATGCCCATGATTGGCGAGTATTGTTTTGATTGACAGGGAAGACAGAGAATGCTCCACCTACCCAGAGAGCACAGCCAGTTTTACTCTCTTGACATTGTTTAGATTCGAACCCAAAATTCTCCAACGATAAGGTGAACAATTTTCTGAATATCCTGTTCATAGTGTATTTACGCTTCAAAACGTGAAAAAGTTTCGCTTTTTTGTTCATATTAATTAGCATGAACCTTAATATGAAGTATTAGCATATGAACTGTTTGCTGTTTCTTAGATTTATAACTGATATTTACGGAAAACTATCAGTGTATATGTATAGAGTATCTTCTAAATGGGCACGGTGGTGTAGTGGTTAGCGCTGTCGCCTCACAGCAAGAAGGTCCGGGTTTGAGCCCCGTGGCCGGTGAGGGCCTTTCTGTGCGGAGTTTGCATGTTCTCCCCGTGTCCGCGTGGGTTTCCTCCGGGTGCTCCGATGTCCCCCACAGTCCAAAGACATGCAGGTTAGGTTAACTGGTGACTCTAAATTGAGCGTAGGTGTGAATGTGAATGGCTGTCTGTGTCTATGTGTCAGCCCTGTGATGACCTGGCGACTTGTCCAGGGTGTACCCCGCCTTTCGCCCGTAGTCAGCTGGGATAGGCTCCAGCTTGCCTGTGACCCTGTAGAACAGGATAAAGTGGCTACAGATAATGAGAATGAGAATGATCTTCTAAATGGGACCTACTGAGGTATTGAGTATAAACATTAACCTTTAACACATTAGTGATATTATTACACCTCGGCGTGTTTGCAGGATTTACTGGTTACGTCCCCAAAGCCAGGTTCCTGATGGGTTCCAGCTTTCCCATTGCCACCAACAAGGCACTGATCCAGTTTGGCAAGCAGATGAAAGAGAGTCACACCGCGCTCGGACTGACGAGCGAAAGCGCTGACAATCTGGTCTCAGTGCCCACCATCTACTCCACACACCGAGGCCTGCTGCCCCGAGACACCGGACATGTGCCAGCTACTGGCTGCTTTTTACTCAGAAACATCCAGAGACAAAGCTGTATCATTAATATTATTATTACAAACATCTATCAAACAACCAGTTTTAATGTGAACCTTTAGAGAAAAAAATGCATGAAATTCACATTAATAATAACATCGTGATATGGTTTTAGACACGTCACGTTATATTTCACATTTTTCACACAGAGTGGACTTTCACATCTTTACGCAATTCATTTATTTTTATATTTGATTTTCACACCTGAATAATTTATGCTCAAATGGTAAATTTTACACATTTCATTTATTTTCATGGGATTTTTACACACAGTTAATTTATTTTTACAGATGATTTTGCAAGTCATTTATTTTCTTGTGATTTTTTAAAAACTTTTTTTTAACAAACGATTCCTTTATTTTCACGATTCTTTTTGCATGATTTATTTACGTGATGTTTTTTAAACATGGTTTATTTATATTAGTATATTATTTTTACAAACAATGCATTTATTTTCACGTGATTTTTACATGATTCATTTTTCACTTTTGATTTTTTTAAACGATTAATTAAATCTTGCATCTGATTTTCACAATTATTTCCATGTGATTTTTTTGACAAATTATTATTTGATTTTGGGGCGGCACGGTGGTGTAGTGGTTAGCACTGTCGCCTCACAGCAAGAAGGTCCTGGGTTCGAGCCCCGGGGCCGGCGAGGGCCTTTCTGTGCGGAGTTTGCATGTTCTCCCCGTGTCCGCGTGGGTTTCCTCCGGGTGCTCCGGTTTCCCCCACAGTCCAAAGACATGCAGGTTAGGTTAACTGGTGACTCTAAATTGACCGTAGGTGTGAATGTGAGTGTGAATGGTTGTCTGTGTCTATGTGTCAGCCCTGTGATGACCTGGCGACTTGTCCAGGGTGTACCCCGCCTTTCGCCCATAGTCAGCTGGGATAGGCTCCAGCTTGCCTGCGACCCTGTAGAAGGATAAAGCGGCTAGAGATAATGAGATGAGATGAGATTATTTGATTTTCATGATTTTACAACATCTTTTAAACATGCTTTTTTCATGCATGATTTTTTTTTACAAATTTATTTATTTTCATTTGCAATTTTTACATGATTCCTATAGTTTTTTAAAAAATATATATAGTTTATATAATATAATTTTTTTAATTATATAGGGTTTTTGTTTTTACACACCATTCTTTTATTTGCACATTAATGTTTCACATGTAGTGCATCTGGTTCCATTATTCAGCTGTAAAGGTCACATGTGATGGTTGTGATATTTCTGTACTGATGCTGCTGTAAAGCTGATTTTCACTTCTAGTGAACGGTCAGTTATATTTTATATTCAGATGGTCTGACATGTCGCCATGCCAATAGGATACAGGTTTCAATACGGACAGACGTTTGGGCAGCTCACCAAAAGCATGTTAGATCTGAGCAGCACTCGCAAGAAGATCGACATCGAGGGATGAATCATGGAGCTTTCGATGGACCCCAGCAGCTGTTCTGATCTTCAGCACTCAGGAGAAATATCACAAGAATCAAAAATATCATTGGGATTAAAGGAAACTGCAGCATGGAGAACGTTTATGGAGGTTTTTTTTCTTTTTGGTGCATGCAACTATGCGATATTCACACAGCAATTAGATATCTGATTAGATATGCTGTAATATATGGTAATTTTATTTATTTTACAGTTATGATTTTTTTTTTTTGGTAAGAAAACCCCCACCAAAAAAAAATATATAAGTCACCCCCAAATGACAGATATACTGAGACATAATGCGCTTTATTATCACACAGGAAACATCAGGAAAACCCACAGTCAGTTAGTCAAATACAAGTCACTCAGAAAATCACTTATACTATAGATTTATGTGAATAATGGTGCGAGAAAAGATGACGGGGAAATAAAATTTTTAAAAATCATAATACTTAAAAAAAATTCAAGCATTTGCAGAGTGTGTGGCATGATACAGTATTTAGTTCCTATGAATATTAAGGTTAATGATTCTTCTTTTAAACTTATCACGTTTTAAACATTTTAGGGATCAGAAAGAAAAACTACAATGGTATATTAAGGCCATTGTAGGTTAAAATAAAAAAAATAAATAGCTGAGGGAGGGGGTAATATTCCACAATAGATAGATAGATAGATAGATAGATAGATAGATAGATAGATAGATAGATAGATAGATAGATAGATAGATAGATAGATAGCTGAGGGAGGGGGTAATATTCCACACACACACACAAAAGCCTTAAATTGTCTGTGATTAAAGTCTGAAATTTATGAGCAAAACTTAGATATTCTCTGAGATCATAAAGTCATAAATTTGCAAGAAAAAAAACCCCTCAGAAATTCCAAAATTTCTTTATTTTTGAATTTTTGATCTCGAAATTTCTGAGTGCTTTTTTGTTTGTTTGTTTGTTTGTTTGTTTTTGTTTTTGTTTTTGCAAATTTATGATTTTTAATAATCTTAGAGAATTTCTGAGTTTTTTTTCCTCAGAACATCCCCCACACCCTCATTGTAAAAAATGAACAGGTAAATCATATGTAAGGAATAAAACACCTGGGTGTGTGCTGTCGTCGAAAAATAACACAATTACCACCATGAAGTCGACTATTTTCCAAAAACTGCACATCCTGAAACATTATATTTCCCCTTAGACCAAAGAAATTTGCCAGCAATTACACTTTTTAATGACTTAATGAATGACATGTCAATACTTTGTATCCACTTTAGTTACATGTAGTGTTGTGGGATATCCATGAAACAAAGTCGTTATAGCAGCTATAAACAGTCGTTTCTTGAAGTTAACGAGAGAAAAACCAAACGCATCTTGTCATGTTACCAAGAACCTTGTTACCGTTATGAAGACTTTCCCGTATTATAAAACTTACAGTTTTACCACTGACTCTTACAAAAGCACCGACACTGGAGACTCCTTTCATAAACGTCACCTTACACCATATCTCTTACTTCATCTCAAACAAAACTGGTTCTTTCAGACTGCAAACAATTCATAACTTTAAAAAAAATATTGTAATTATAACCACAAGGACCACTAAGGATCACTGTTTGTACCTTGGGAATCATAACGTACCTGTACACCATACAGTTTCTTCAGACAAATGTAAAGGAGAGCGGGGCAAATTGTGCACATCCTCTATTTAACCGTCCATAGCACTGTACTGAAATAAGACACAAAGCTATACTGAATATAAAATGTGTGCCTGAGATTACATTCTTTCATTTTGTGGGATATTTTAATTCGGTACATGGAAAGAAATGCAAGAAACCATGAAAAACGTGATGGTTATTATACCTCGCTCTCCCCTGCTGTATCAAGCTCTGAGGTCAGAGGTCACACTTCTGCATAGAGGAACATCATTCATAAGAAAACAACAGTCTCGTCTTCAAATACTGAAGCTGCAATATTAATACCTGGACATTTCACTCTGCATGTACCGTATTATAAAAAAATAATCAATAAACAGTAAACCAAATATGGACTACACACTTTGAAGGAAAATATTTATATAGCTATCTAATATAGATGCATTTACACTAGTTTGTATAATTGTTTTTCTGGGTAACACTGGGACAACCGGGACAACCCTAGCAACCAGCTGTGATTACATAGCAACCATTTAGCATCACCGTAGCAACAGCTTTTGCTGTGTACAGCTAAAATTGTCATTTGGAATTTCTGAACTCTGACCAAATAAATCCCACCTTCAACTAGGAATTCCTACTTGGAAATTCTTCAACCCTGAGTTCAGAAAGTGACACACACTTGCAGTGTGAATACACAGTCAGAAATGATGTAATTCTGATGGCGTTCCCATTTCTTATTTCTGAATTAATGAGAATGCGGTATTAGCAACACTCTAGTGATCTCTTGGAATAACATAACAACCAACTAGGGACACCCAAGCAACCACTTAGAATACCATAGCAATCAGAAAGCAGCACTATATCAACCACCTGAGATCCCATAGGAAACACCCAAGCAACAACCTACCAACAACATGGAATACCATAGCAACTACCAACAAAACCCCTAGAAACCATCGCACTGTGCTGCCACTCTTTTTGTAATCAGTTTATTATCTGATGGAACGATTACACAGCTTTAGTGATTAATTTACAATCACGCAGAATTGTTTAGTGCCCAAAAAGTGCATCATAAACCAGCATTTATTATAAATGAGTTTAGAGTCAAAGTGTTCTGACCTATTCTCAGTACTAGGAAATGTTTATTTTTTCTAATTACAGATAGATCAGAAAATGATTTTATTCCTTTAAACATGTAGTTTAGGTTTTTGTCCACTAGAGGCAGATGCTCTTAAAAAAAAAAAGCACTACTTGATTGAAAGTCATAAAGTACCAAAAAGGAAGCCATGGCCTAAAGGTTAGAGAAGCAGCTTTGGGACCAAAAGGTCACCAGTTTGATTCCTTGGACCAGCAGGAATGGCTGAAGTGCCCTTGAGCAAGGCACCTAACCCCTAACTGCTCTCCAAGCTACTCTGGGTATGTTGTATGTCACTCTGGATAAGAGTGTCTGCTAAATGCCTTTAATGTAATGTATCTCTATTTAATCATACTCCAACATTTAAATGGGAAGTGGTGGTTCAGTGGTTACTGGGTTACTGATCTGAAGGTCAGGGGTTCTAACCCTAGCATCACCCACCAAACTGCCACAGTTGGGCCCTTGAGCAAGGCCCTTAACCCTCTCTGCTCCAGGGGTGCTGTATCATGGCTGCCCCTGCGCTCTGACCCCAACTTCCTGACAAGCAAAGAAAAGAATTTCAATGTGCTGTAATGTATATGTGACAAATAAAGGCTTCTTCTTCAAATGATCCTGCATGACTTGGTAATTCATTGAGAAATCAGTCATAAGAAAAACACTGCTAATTCAGACAAACCTGGAATTTGGATTGTTGATTGGATGGATCCAAAACATAACTGAGTCCCTCACAGCTCAATCAATATCCTTGGACTCCGTAACAGAAGCTGAATTGTTTAAAGATTGAGATAAATGGAAAAAGCTTATTGCCTGACAGGTGTTTGTAACCGATGCATCGGTCAGAAATATACGTGCACCACTTGGCATCGGTCACGGGGTGTTTGTTTACTTTACTGCTAGCCAGCTACATGGGCTATAGCCACGCTCAACCAACAGACCAATGGTTCAGGATCCGACCACCTGTGGTAAGCAGTGATGCTTACCTGACCTAATTACCTGTATTCTCACCATACTTTTTTATAGTATGACCTGAGACAAAGAATCTAGGTCAAACCGATAAAATGCTCCAGAAAGAGGTAGAAATTTGAACTTTGCCACGAATAACGGGCTGAGCTGCAGTCATGGCAGGCTGTGCCTGGGCTGTTTCGAAAGGTCTCAGGGAGAGGGAAGGGCCTGTAAAGTTTGGCGGGGATAGGACTTTTGGTGGCCAAGTTATGAATTTTTGAATCCCGGCGTGTGCATGCAGCTGGAGTCAGGACTCATATTAAAGTTTTCAGTGAGCAGCACTCACATGGGACTTCGGAGGCAAATAACGGGCCAAGCCATGGTCGTAGCGGGCCATAGCTGCCCTCTTCAGAAAGGGCTTGGCATGCTCTATGCCCCTGTGAAAATCCATTGTGATCTGGTAAAATTAGTGAAAATAATTCTGCAAATGTGCATCTGTCAAATTCTTGGTCTGGATCCGTCCCTGAATATTAAAGATATTTGAAATGTACTTGGGAGATGAATTGCAGCTAAGGACACCATCTTACTAACATAAAAAAAAAAAAAAAATCAGAGGAAAAAGAAATAGGAAAAAAATAGAAAAAAGACAGATCTCATGCTCTTTAAGACTTGTAACAAGTAAATTGAAGGTGAAAAAAATGTAAGCAATAAAAACCCTTTACTTGAGAAAAAAGTATTGAATTTCAACTCTTCTAAAACAGTACTTACAGTAACAATGTCAATTACTCATGTTTTTTTCACCCCTGCTATTTAATAATATTTAATTTTGTCAATTCGTTAACTCTACTTTGGCTCAATGATAAAAAGGTACATATTTAGAAGTCATAGATGTTTCTATACATTGATTATGCGCTAGCGGTGCAGTGATGTATACTAGCCTTAGACAATAAGTTTGAAAACCTCTGCTTTGGAATACTTCTATAAGATTTGTCTAAAGTTAAACAACATGTACTATCATTAATTTAGAAATGTTTTTGAAATGTTGTGTATTAACAGGCAGGGAATGATGGAATAGCTGACTACATAACAGATAGGTTGACAGAAGATTGAGTTATGCTTGCATTTTTGTGGACTAGATTACACCAAACATCAGTAAAATACCACTTTAGGTTAATTGTGCTTCTCGGTGATTGTGCTTCTCTTCACACTTCTGGTCCATAGCTTTTGTATGTTGAGTGTTCTCACTGCTTGAGTTTGGGTTGTTGTTGCAGTTGACGCAAGGTTCTGCTCGTCTCTTTGTTCCACACAGACTGGGTCAGCTGGTCCATCTTGGATGCTCCAAGCTGGAGCCATTGTGATGGCGGCCTGCAGAAAAAGATATTCTGGGATTTGAGCACAGTGGCATGACGTGACCTCAGCTCTGTAGACCTCTTGGAATTTGAATTCAAATTTGACTTCAGTGTGGAAGGGTTAGATTACTTTAAGTCATGGACTGAAACTAGTTACTTTAGGTCATGGACTGAAACTAACCTGATCTTGGTACTGACCTGATTCTCTGGTTTTGCTTGATGCTTTGTTGTGCCTTTCCCACTGCCACAGGACTGCCGATCCCAGAACCAAATAATCGGGCCCAGCGCAACTCCTTTGGTGGGTTCACCTCATCAGTCCCCAGTGAGAACTCTTCCCTACTTCTGTCCCCATTTTCCACTAACGTCTCATTATTTTGTACATGAGGAATGGCGTCAGAGCAATCTCCTTCCATCATATGTTCAGTAATGGGTGTCTGGTTGAGCCACCATCCAGCATGCTTCTTTTTTGAGCAAACTGATTTCTGCTCCTGTTCTTGGGTGGACTGTTTAGAAACAGTAACTGCATAGCCTTGGAGGATCTTGTGTATGTTAGTGCTACATGATGGATGGATTTCCATCTGGAATGGAGTGCATGGTTCTCTTTTCTCCTTCAATTTAAATCTTTCTGGTTGTCCATCACTGTTCTGCCTGTTAAGTATCTTTAGAAATGAGCAGCCAGACAGGGCAAGAAATCTTGACTGTTGGACAGATGGCTGGCACTGCTCCTGTCTTCTCTGGAGCCTTGACTCGGAGAGCAAGTGGAGGTCAAAGGGCAACTCAGACAGTGGCCGCAGCAGGAGGAGGAGCTCCTGAAATAGAGATTTACACACTGGATCCTGGGACAAGGCCAGGAATGCCCAGGGGTGGTAGTACTCTGCAATCACATCTATCAGGGAAAATGATAAGGTACATACAGGTCAAAATGTCACATTTTAAAGGGGCAGCTTGTAATATTTACATGCATCACTAAACGATTAATCATTATATCCTCCTGGGAACCAAGAAAAAAATGTGTCTCTCAATTTCTCTTTTGTTGTGATTTCCTTACTAGGAATTTCCCAGCAACCCTCCTAGTCACATGATATATCATTGGAAAGCCCAAGATGTACTCTTTACAACACACCAGGATTCAAGTGAATAGCTTGAAAGAGTAAGAGGGTGTGCACGTAAAACAAATGTCAACTACAGAGGACACAAGTCTATGGGTTGGTTCTCAGGAGGATATAGTTTCAAAGATACCTTGGATAAATTGTGATCTGCAGTACTGACATGCCACAGATCTGGATAGTTACTTAATATTCATCTTCTGATTGATGAATTTACAGCCCTGAAATGAGCTCAGCCCACAGCTGGAACAATATTTAATGTAAGCCTTCAACCAAGCTGTGGAGGTTATTTGTGGGTATGAGAAAAGATTTTCAATGTTTGCACTGCAATTTCAGTTCACTTTGCATGCATCCGAAGGCACTAATCATTACACACTGCTTCTTTAAAAATAAAAAAACAAGCGTTTTAGGATAAGAATCATTGTGTTTGGCTCAATCTTTAATGAAAAAAATACAGAAGTATGATTATACTATTTATTTACTAACTATCACAAGCTGGCCTAGTGGTTCGTGTGTCCGCCTCTTGACCGGGAGATTGCGAGTTGTACTCGCGGTCGGGTCATACCAAAATCCATCATAAAAATGGTAGCTACTGCCATCTGGCAAGGTGCCACAATACAGATGTGAGTAGGGAGTCAAACTATCACAGTTACCAGAAGACCAGCCCTCCACTGTAACCCTAGGCAAGAGGCTGAGGGCTATAGAAGTGGAGATTGGCACCGCCCAATGCACCTTAAGGGCCTGGTTAGTACTAGCCAGGCGACTGCCTGGGAAGACCAGATCCTGGCACAGGAGGGACTTTGACTTACTGACTGACTAACTTACCTATTTATATTAGTCTTTCTAACACCTAGAATTGGTTTATAAAGCATGTAATGCAAGGCACAATACCCAACAACAGGAAACTAAGATACGATGAGGATATGCATTGCTTTCATTACATTTCTTTATTTTATACATGTAGCTATATAATCTGAAGGCCTGAACGATAAGTCGTAAACAGAGCATTAAACTCTTACCCACACAGGTGTGTAAGTGCCAAAACCAAGACTCCAAAGCAGACAAGCTGTGAAACAATACTGTTATTAGCCTACTACAGAGCAATTTATTTCATTTGTACTAAAAGTTAAACATACGTTCTGTACTAAGACTCACTTCAGTAGACCTAAGAAGAAGGCATTAAGCCTCATACTGTGGTTGGTCAAGTTTGAGCACTTCTTAACAACTGAGACCAGACTATGCAGCATGCGTGTGGATGGGCCTGGAAAAAAAAAAGAGTACATAATTATAATAATAATCACAAGCACATTTCATGTGATGCTTTTTAATAACTGACAAACTCCATAAACCCGCTCGCATGCTTGGCCCCCTGTCATCACTCCTTGCTGATTTGAGACATTTCTGTCTTTTATATTTTGATTTATACCTTCCATTTTAATTAATCACAATTGTAAATAATGTCTTTTGATCAATAAAAACAACAACATATCTAACCCTTTCTAAGTAGCACATGTGATATCCAAGGGGAAGGCGCTTTTCATAAAATAACACCATACAAGACAGCCTTAAAAAAATGACTAGCATTCCCAAACCTGGCTGCGTTGATGCCTCAACCACGCTCCATGGCTTATTACTACGTTGTCCAACAATCAAATCCAGCTTGAAGGGTCTCAGCCCATCCTGGAGAATGTTCAGGAAAGCAGGGCAAAGCTGATCTAGGACCAGTTGACTGATTCTGGGACACAGTGAGCTGTTTCCCAATCTAAACTGTGATCAGATTACAACACAGTCTATTATATAAAGTCACAGAATAGTTATCATAAGCATATTTAATTAACTGCTAGACTGGAACGACACCTCTGATCAAGATAGAGCAGCGCTAATTGGATCTCACTGGGATACGTTTTGTATAGCTGTAATGTGATTCATGTTAAATTCATGGGTGAGGTTTTGTCTTTAAAAGTGATTTTGCTGTGTAAAGTCACCGTTCTCGTGATAATACCTTCTCATTAGGGTCTGTGCTGGAGTCGAAGTGGGCTGTGATCAAATCCACTGCTCTGGTCAGAGATTTCAGGATGTCTACAGGAAGCAAATCAGAGGGTGAGACAGAGAGAGAGAGAGAGAGAGAGAGAGAGACAGAGAGAGACTTTATGACAAATGCAGCAGTCTTATAGTTCTGATAGTTCTAGAAAAACATGCTGTTTAATATGCAATGTATCAAAGGTCATATTCAGATATACAGTACAGACAATTTTATATGCATGTATATATACTCAGCCTGTTGTTTATTAGGGCAAATTGAATAATTGTAATTGATGTCCATGCCAGTCAAAACACAGGCAGATGTTAATAAAATAGGATAATCTATTAGCAAGGGGCCAAAACCAGTAAGTCCAACAAGAAACCAAGAGTAGGAAACTAATGCACACAGAACAGGCAAAAACAATCTGATAATAAACCAATGACAGGACACGGGTGGAGACAAGACTAGAACATAAACAAAGGCAAAGCACTCGCTGAGATGAGAACTGTGACTTGCACTGAGAGGTGGAATTTTATATATATATATATATATATATATATATATATATATATATATATATATAGGCGACACGGTGGTGTAGTGGTTAGCGCTATCGCCTCACAGCAAGAAGGTCCGGGTTCGAGCCCCATGGCTGGCGAGGGCCTTTCTGTGCGGAGTTTGCATGTTGTCTGCATGGGTTTCCTCCGGGTGCTCCGGTTTCCCCCACAGTCCAAAGACATGCAGGTTAGGTTAACTGGTGACTCTAAATTGACCGTAGGTGTGAATGTGAGTGTGAATGGTTGTCTGTGTCTATGTGTCAGCCCTGTGATGACCTGGCGACTTGTCCAGGGTGTACCCCGCCTTTCGCCCGTAGTCAGCTGGGATAGGCTCCAGCTTGCTTGCGACCCTGTAGAACAGGATAAAGCGGCTACAGATAATGAGATGAGATTATATATATATATATGAGCTAGCAATTGATTTACATTTATTCAATGTAAACAATTTTTAAAAATCAAATAATTAGCCTAAAGAAGCTAAAGACATTAAAGAACCTCAGTGAGGCTTAAAAGCATCTTTAGAGAAAAAAAGAGGTGTAATTGTCACAATGTTGCTCACACACATACACACACACACACACACACACGGTGCATTAGTCGGTCCAAGACAGGGCAAATTAAAAACTAGGTCACATGCACCTACAGGGAAGCAGAAGCCAGAGACTGCAGAGAAATTTGAGTCAGTCTCTCGGTCAGACAAAAACACTGCATCAATATGGCGCATGAGCATAACACAGATAACAGATGTATGGTATTACACAAAAATCATTCAGGTGCAATGCAATTAAACGCACAAGTCTATCTTAAATAGCATGTGCAATACACTGATCAGCCATAACATTAAAACCACTGACAGGTGAAGTGAATAACATCGATTATCTCATTACAGTGGCACCTGTCAAGGGGTGGGATATATTCGGCAGCAAGAAAGAGAACAGTTAGTTCTTGAAGTCGATGTGTTGGAAGCAGGAAAAATAGGCAAGCTTAAGGATCTGAGTGACTTTGACAAGGGCCAAATTGTGATGGCGAGATGACTGGGTCCGAGCATCTCCAAAATGGCATGTCTTGTGGGGTGTTACAGGTATGCAGTAGTTAGTACCTACCATAAATGGTCCAAGGAAGGACAACCGGTGAACCAGCAACAGGGTCATGAGTGACAAAAGCTCATTGATTCGCATCAGGCATGAAGGTTAGCGCATATGGTCCAATCTCACAGAAGAGCTACTGTGGGATTGGACCGTATGGGCTAGCCTTTGGGACTTCGGACTAGCCTGGCATAGGCAAATGGAGTAGAATGATAAAATTATGCTCAGTATTCAAGGATTATCAATATGCAACAAATAAACACTTGAGAGTATGCTGTTATAGGAAAATAATCAACGATATAATTATGTAATGTGGCCCAATGTTAAGCAGAATCACTGTTACCACCTTGAAATTGATTATTTCCCTATAACAGCATTTCTTAAAGTGTTTTTTTGTCCTCCTATACCACAGCAATTTTTCAACTATTACAGTTTTTAGTTACTTATGACCAAGATCAAAGCTCCAGGGTCCATGGCTTTGTCCTGAAATCAGGTTACTGTCAGTGTCGTGGAGTGCTCTGTCTGTGTCTGTGTCTTTGCTCTGGGTTCACTGGTTTCCTCCTACCTCCCAAAACATGCCAGCAGGTGGACCGTCTCTGCTAAGGTGCCCACAGGTATGAATGAATGTCTGAATCTTGACCTATGATGGGCCAGTGTACCATCCATAGTCTATTTCTGCCTGATGTCCAGTGTTCCCAGGGTTGGCTCTGGATCGACTGCTAGTCTGACCAGGATAAAGGAATTACTAAAGATGAATGAATGCATAATAAAGGTATTGCTACAAGAATTGAAAACCTCAAAGATCAAACATTTCTGAGTTTTTTATAAACTTGAACATCCATTCATCCATTAGCCATAACCGCTTATCCTGTGCAGGGTCATGGGTAAGTTGGAGCCTATCCCAGCTGACTATGGGTGAGAGGCGGGGTACACCCTGGACAAGTTGCCAAATCATCGCAGGTCTGACACATAGAGACAAACAGCAATTCACACTCACGTTCACACCTACGGTCAATTTAGAGCCACCATTTAACCTAACCTGCATGTCTTTGAACCATGGGAGAAACTGGAGCACCCGGAGGAAACCCACACAGACACAGGGAGAACATGCAAACTCCACACAGAAAGGCCCCCATCGGCCACTGGGCTCAAACCCAGAACCTTCTTGCTGTGAAGTGACAGTGCTAACCACTACACCACTGTGCCACCCAACTTGAACATCCATGTAAATAAAAATAGGATAGTCCAAATGTCAAATAAATATTTGTTCTTCTCATCTCATTATCTTTAGCCGCTTTATCCTGTTCTACAGGGTCGCAGGCAAGCTGGAGCCTATCCCAGCTGACTACGGGCGAGAGGCGGGGTACACCCTGGACAAGTCGCCAGGTCATCACAGGGCTGACACATAGACACAGACAACCATTCACACTCACATTCACACCTACAGTCAATTTAGAGTCACCAGTTAACCTAACCTGCATGTCTTTGGACTATGGGGGAAACTGGAGCACCTGGAGGAAACCCACACGGACACGGGGAGAACATGCAAACTCCACACATAAAGGCCCTCGCCGGCCACAGGGCTCGAACCTGGACCTTCTTGCTGTGACGCTAACCACTACACCACCGTGCCGCCCATATTTGTTCTTTAAACCATATAAAGTCCTAATGTATTATTTTTCACAATTCCATGAGCCCTACAGATGCAGGCATTGTCAGCTTGGAAGAGATCACACCCATCAGGATAGAAATGTTTCCTCAGCTCACCTTTTCTCTGCAGCAGATCAATAGGAAGAAATTTAGTGGAGGCGTCTGGGGATGAGCAGAACTCTTCAGGTGGTCTATCAGCCAGAAAGGATGAGTCACCATGCTGATGATGTTCTTTCACGAAGAAGCCTGTACATACATAGCAGGATAGCTGAAATTACCATTAGCAGGGTAGCTGTATTTAGCATATCCAAAACCATAGAGATTGCATCTATTTAAAATGTTAATAAAAGCATACCAGGTAGCTTTTTTGATCCAGAGATGTGAAAATCAGCAGTGTTGAGTTCCCCATTGGTTTGGGCTTGATGAACAGCATCTGAGTTGCTTCTTCCAGCTCCAGGAAGTATAAGGGAGGTGTCATAGGCCAGGGATGTCACTGAGGTAATGGCTGGAGACAAACTATAATGAGGTTCTGGTGCTAGACATTTCAGAGGTGTCTGATGTGAGCCAGCTTGCTCAGGAAGGAAGTTCTGTAAGTGTTTATTGGGAAAAGATTTGAGAGACATCTTTTCCTGGCCAGTCACACATTGTTTAAGGGCTGGATAGGTTTGAGCTAAGCAAGTATCCTGTGCTCCTGGGCTCTTATCAGGCAGATTGGGCTGCATGGTCTTTTTGCTTCTGTATTTAAGGTCTGGGTTAGCCTGGAAGAACAGTGGGCTGGGTGGAGCCCAATGGGGCCTAATGTGAGGGGGTGGGGTACAGGTAGAGCAGGTATCAGAGCATGAGGGTACTTCTGGATGAATGGAAGAATCGTTGTCCAAAGATAAGAGTGCTAAACGGCTGGGTAGGTCAGTGCTTTTGGATGCACCTTGTTTGCGGCTCATGTAATGGTTTATCAGGGAGCCCAGGGCTTTGCTGGATTGCTTTCCTGATGGTGGTTGAAGGACAAAGGGTTGGATGGGTAGAGATGTAGGTCTCTGTGGTTTAGTGTCATGCACCATGTCTAGGCTTGGTTCAGGAACTCCTGGGTAAGCAAAGAAACAAGCAGGGTATATTATTTCCTCTGCTGAAAATGAGTGAAAAATACTAGTCTTTATTAATCCTTGTTTGGTGTAAGCCACCTTAGTGTTTTGGTGAAGTATTTCATCAATCAATATACATCCAAAAAGAGCCAGTTAATAGGCCATTCATTCAATTATTCAACTTCAGGGAGTGCTTTATTATGGTTAGAATTATGGTAGATTTAGAGCCTATCCTAGGTGCAAGGTGATAATACACCCTGGATGGGATGCCAATACATCACAGGACAACATGCACATGTACATTCACACCAAAGACAATTTATTGTAGCCAATCCACCTTTTGAGAGGTGGGAGGAAATTGGAGCACTCAAAGGAAAGCCACGTGGACACAAGGAGAACATGCGGCATGGAAACTCTATACAGACAGTAACCCGAGCACAGTATCAACTCATGGAGCTGTGAGGTGCCAATGCTACCTGCTGTGCCACCATTCTGTCCTAATAGAAAATTAAACATGCAAATTAAATCACACCTTTGATTTGCTTACCCAATGGTGGCATGCCAAAAGTTTCAGAGCTCCCAGATCTTCCAGATTCCTTCTCAGTCTTACTTGCAACTAAGGTTACATTTTGTCCCAAAGGAGTTTTCCTTTGAACAGGTGAAATGTTCTGGGAGAACCAGGAGCTAGTAAGATCTTCCTTGTTGTTTTTCACACCTGATGGACTTCTCTCACTCTTTTTGTAGCAGGCAAGCTCTGCAAATGAGGTTTTATGCTGATTCAGCACATGTGAGGTTACACTTATCTGGCTTGGACAGCTCAGCACACGGTGCAGACTTTCCTGCTTTGGTAAGGAATGACATTGTTTGTTAATCCAGCTCTGAGATACTCGTGTAGCACTGGTGTATTCATGACTCTTGGGTTCAGGATCTTCACACTTGTCATGATGCGTCTTGGTGCGAGTCTTTCCTTCATTTATTCCCTTTGAAATCTTTCTGGTTCTTTTGTTTTTCTTCAGCTCTGTGTCCTCATCAGCCTGGGGAAGAAGAATATATACACAAACAAGGACAAACTAAAGAAAAGTAAAAGAATAGAAAATGAAGAACTACAAATTTATGATTACCATACCTGGAGGTCCCTTTGGTTGACCTCAACCACCTCCCTATCTTCTGTCTCTGGTTTTTTGAAGAGAAAATATTCTGTGGGTGGTGTCATGCTTCCGTGGCTGTGAGCTTCTGAGCAACTTGTCAAAGATGACCACGCCGGACTAGTGGCAGACTGAGACGAGAGGTCACAGGTCACCAGCTTGTAATAATTGTTGGTGTATGTGGTCAGCTGACCTTGACAGGGAGTGAGATTAGAAGTATCCTGAGATGACAAACTGTTACAATCAGCCTGGTAGATGTTACAGTTTGGATCAACTCCACAAGGAGACCAGCCCGGAATTAGCTTGAAGTCCTCATCCTGGTGCATGGACCCTGATCCTTGGGACTGTTTGGCAGGACTGTCCAGGTCGTATGGTGTAGCAGGGACTGCATTATTAGTTTTGTTGTAGATGGCACTGAAATTTACCAGCACCCCATCAGAGCTGTTGCAAGAGGAATCACTGATGTAATCGGTCTGGTTTTGATTCAAAGGTTCGCAATCTGAGGAGCCATTAGTTATATTAGGACCATAACGATAGTACTCATGTTCCTCAAAAGTTTCCTTCTTTTGAACATATCCATCACAGTCTTTTTCATCAGCCCAGTCTTGCTCCTCACAGTCCATTAGAATTGGGGTGTCTTCATTATCCTTGCAAAGTTTCAGCCCAGACTCCGGAAGGATTTGTGTGTCATGTCTGACCATGCCAAAATGCTCCAACATTTTAATATTATGGTTGCATGCAGTGGTACGAACAGTGCACTGGCTGCAACAAAGCGACCTAGGATTTGTGTCATACCTCAGGGTCTTATCCTTGGTCTCATTTGAATTTCCATTTGAATGCTGACGAAATGAGTACTCCTTACAGTACTTCTGCAGGTTGCTTGCATATGTATCACAATTCTCCTCAGCCTCATTAACCTCTGATTCAATAACAAACAGGTTATGAAAACGCAGAGTTGTAGAGGTATATCCTCTTGTGTTTCCAGAACCAGGATCTGAGATTCCTGCCCTTTCATTGGAGCTGGACTTGCCAGTGCGACCCTGGAAGTCACCATTCAGTGCTTCATTTGGGAGGTTTTCCCTTTCAGGCAGTGAGATACTTTGAGTCAGACTCAAAGAGCAGGGCCGACTCGGTCTCGATCCTGGGGTATAAACCTGACAACCCACAGACTGACCATGAACCAGAGGGATGTGTCGGACAATCATGGTTTCTCCAGACAGGTTATCAGAAGTAGCCATTTTTCATCAAAGGAACAATCAGGAGTAAGTAATAAAAAAAAAAAAACAGAACGAAGCAGCAACTCCTTTAACTACATCATGCTGCATTTCCAGGAATACCTAATAAACAAGAATTGATTTGATGTGTCATTCGATTTGATAGGAAGTCTGATTTGGTATACAAAGATCACTTTACAAGACATCCCATGAAACAAAAAGACATTTAATAATGTTTATGCTAGAACATTGTCACTTATGCTTTATAATATACAGTATGGCAAACAAAATCTTGGGCTTACATCACGGTACAATTGGCGATTGCATCAAATCTCACCTAGCCATTAAGCTCCATCTATAAAATGAGAGTCAACATCCCATGGAGTCTCGGACTCTGGGGTGAACGCCAAACATTTCCCCATCACTCACACATGCAGCCGCATAACTCTGAGCATTCGTATCATACTGAAATGTTCACTTACCAGGAGAAAGGCATAAAAACAAAGTGACAGCAGGATTAGTTTCCCTCAGACTTCTTTTGGTTTCTCACGCCCACCACTTACTGTTTCTCTCGCCAGTCTCCTTTTCCTCCACCCTCTCCTTCTTTCTCTCCATCTCTCAGCACAGCGGTTCTGCACCCTCCATAGTCCTATGGCAACAGCATCAGTGATGGCTCTGAGCGTGCTCGCTGATTTGCTGAGACTTGTGTGGAAGGCAGAGCTCCGTCAGCTCTCGGCATGGGGGAACTAAATGCTGACTCACACAGCTGTGATGCCACAGGACTCGGGACAGGAAACTCTGATAGCTCTGTTCCAGTAACACACTTATGGTTTGGCTTTGGTTGTAAGTGGAAGCACAAAAATGAATATTTTGGGCTCAGAGTATATATGGATTTCAACTTTTAGTATCCAGTTTTATTAAAATGGCTCAGAGTGGAGATTTGTTAGTGTCGCATACTTAGGGAGGGCAAATCAAACAGAAATAACATTAGAGAAATGTATAGTGGACAATGGTCACTCACTGGCCATTTTATTAGCAACACCCATCCATGTGCTGTTTGATGCACTTCTGTAATCAGCCAATTGCTTGACAGCAGCACCATGCATCAAATCATGCAGGTACAAATCTTCAGTTAATGTTCACTTCAAACATCAGAATGGGAAAAATTGTGATCTCAATTTTTGTGTGACTTTCTTTCACTGTGGCATGGGCGTTGGTTTGAGACAGATGGACTGCTGGTTTGAGTATTTCAGAAACTGCTGATCTCCTGGGGTTTTCACCAGGGCTTTGAACCAGAATTTTTTTCCTATTGGTTTGTTCCGAACAGAAACGGAATTTTAACGTTTCCGGTTTTGGGTTCCACCATTAAATAGACGTTCCCGAACCGGTTAAAACAAAAAAATTTCGTTCCCGGAACGGTTAATTACGTTCCCTGTCAGCTGTTTAACAAATGGCTATAAAATTATGTCTCTGTCTCATCCAGCTTAAGCCAAATGTAGGCTAATTCTATTACAACCTTCATTAAATAAGACAAGAAATAATTCAAAACAATTATTATTTCAAATGTTGGCGATTTGGATTCTCAGTATGTCTTCCCATCTACACAAACAGAAAAAGTGCCAAAAATGAAAGATAATTCGTTTAGTGTGTTACCAAAGGTTAGTCAGGCCCTATAGAGGGCTACCGCATGACGTCACCGCGCCGCGAGATTTTGTTAGGCGCCATATTGGAAGACCAAGTACACATCTATGCAAGTACATACATACATAAAACAAACTACACCTGAAATGTAGCCAGGGCCGGTTCTGCCCTAATCTGGACCCGGGTGCAACATCGCGCAACCCCCCCCCCCCCCCCCCCCCCCAAAAAAAAAAAACAAAACACCAGTCTAAATCAGGACAACCATCACATAACTATAAACATTTTATATCAACTATTTTAACTAAATGGGCTATAATAAATAAGCCTGCAGGCAGCCACGGCGGGCTGCCTCAGAAAAGTAACCATTCAATGACACAACTGAAAGCCTGCAGCCACGGCGGGCTGCCTCAGAAAAGTAACCATTTGTCCTACCTTAAAACTCGTTTTGCATTTTCTGCCTCCTTTTTTGTATTTTCGACCCTCCGTTTATTTTCTTTCCTTTTCTGAAAACCCGATTTGTGTCCAGACATTTTGTTCTGCTACCAACGAACTAACTCGTCAGGTCTCGTCTCTCGAGCCCGCGATGATTCCCGTGGGAAGGGCAACAATTGATACATTTTTACAAACAGCCAATAGGGAGGTTGCAACGTTCAGGCTCTTCTTTGCTCAGACACTCAGTAATGCACTTACTGAGTAATGCACTTATTCACTTATTATCACGTGGAGATGTGATAGTAGTCCACCTTCCCGCTCTCTCCATTCAGTCAGCGAACGTCACACAGGAAGTGAACCCCAGCGGGTCATAGAAACTTGCGCAGGAGAAGAATGACTTTTTTTATTTGTAGGCTACGGAAACTTTGAGGAACGAAATAAAAACCGGTATTAACCGGTTACCATTATTTTTAATAAGCGCTTCTGTTCCAGAACATAAAAAATAATAAAGTTTCTGGTTTCGTTTCTGTTCCATGTGAAATAGAAAAAGTTCCCGGTTTTCGTTTTCGTTCCTTGAACCAGTTCAAAGCCCTGGTTTTCACACACAACAGTCTCGACAGTTTACACAGAATGGTGCGAAAAACAAAAAACAAAACATCGAGTGAGTGAGCGACAGTTCTGTGGGTGGAAACAAACACCTTGTTGATAAAAGAGGTCAGAGGAAAATGGCCAGATTGAGCAGTTTGAGCTGCCAGGAAGGATATAGTAACTCATATAATCACTCTTTACAACAGTGGTGAGCAGAAAAGCATCTCAGCATGCAACAGCAGAAGAACACATTGGGTTCCACTCCTGTGAAGAACAGGAAGCTTAGAATCAAGAACAAGTTCCTATTAAAGTGACCGGTGAGTGTATAGTTGTAGTCATGTGGTAATAAAGTGTAATCAACCTTAGCAACCTGATTAGTGCTTTTAATTACCTGTAGTTTTGTCTGATTAAAACATTATATCCACACATTAAAAACCACTATAGATGGAATTGTGTACACCGCGAAAGATGATCTCTGAGCAAGATAGTATCTTGAATATTCATCTAATATTTCTGATTAGAAAATTATTATAAAGGAAATATAAAATGATTTAGCCTGTTTTTTTTATCAACTTTTATACATTTCAAAGTTTATACACAGTCTTTTTCTATTGGCTGAAAATATTTCACTTTGTTCTAGAAATAAATGCTTCAAATGTGAAAAATTATCTGCCAAAAGAACACGATGAGATCAAGCTTCACATTGTTAACGCTTATCTACAAAGAGGTTTAATGACCATATAATTGTTGGTTTTCTTTGTAATTTTATTATAGTATATTAGGAATTTTTCTATCCGCATTCACTGTATATGAGCAATCGTGCACTCTGATTGGCAACTCTACTATTAGGCTATCAGCTCATATACCATGAGTAGAGAAAAACAAAATGGCGGAGCGTGTTGCTGAACCAACCGAGGATGAAGTAAAAAGTCTATTCAAAAACAACAACCACCCCCCCCCCCCCCCCCCCAAAGTATTTGATGGTAAGAACATATGGGTTTTTTTCAGGAATTATTATTACAGCATTTTTCACAAATTGCTCTTGTCATTTCACCGGTTTGTTTACATTCGAAGCAGAAATGATTTTGTCGAAAGTTTTTTTTTTGTATAAAGTTTTTGTTTATTGAATTTGAAGAAAAATATAAATAAAAATGCTCTGTTTGTCAAAATCCAGTGAATGTGGATAGGATAAAACAGTTATTCCACTCAATCTCGTCGTACATGGCTTATAGACAACTCAGTGCTACGCACCTCGTCGGCTATCAGCTCATGTATGACTTGATTTCGTGGAATAACTGTTGATTATCTCATTACAGTGGCACCTGTCAAGGGGTGGGATACATATGCTCGATATATTTGACTGTATTCAAGATAAATTCACTTGTTCAGATGTCAGTGCCAACTGTTTTTTCAGTGTAACCGAGGATGAGGAGTGTATGATACATAGACAAGCATTATTTCTGTTCCAGGAGGCTGTGCTTAACATTTAAAATGTTCTATGAGTGAAATGCAAGGAAGAAAATAAAGCTCAGAAAAAATAGCTGAATACTATTGTACATTTAAATGATGAGATTAATATTTGAATAGATTGATAGTGTTCATAAATAGATGTTTTCTCTATAAATTGCTGATGGGCTATTTGTGTTGTAGGACTCAAGACCAGTCTCAAGACCACTTTTTGAAAGTCTCCATCTTGTCTCAGAATCAACCTCATTTTTACTTGATCTTGTCTCGGTCTTGGATATCAAGGACTCAGGATTTTATTTCAAGACTGGTCAAGACCATAATTGCAGGGATTTCACTAAACTGCCTGTGCATTGTCTGATTTATTTGTGAACATCGTTACTGTAATTGGATGTAAAACATCCTCCTTCAAATGTGACCAATAACGTGACACATTGCTAATTTGAAACTTTTCTTCCTGTTAATGACCGTCACCCCTCCCCCACACCTTCACACCCACTGGTCTGGTCCTGGTCTTGACTTGGTCTTGGTCTTGACTTGATCCCAACCCTTCAAAGTCTTGGTCTTGTGTCAGTCTCAATACATTCTGGTCTTGGTCATGGCTTGGCCTCGGTTTCGGTGGTCTTGACTACAACACTATCATTAAGTAACCTATCGAATAATTCTCCACATACTTCATCTTTCAGCGTCATCAATTTGATCATGATCTACATTATATACAGTATAATTGAAAGACTTTAAACTGCCAGGTTATTTGTTGTTTATGGTGCTTTGTTTTCTGTCATATCACTTTTTCTTTTTCTGCTGCTGATATTGAGAAAGAAACTTTCTTCATCATCCATCATCATCCTGTATCAAGACACATCACTAAAAAATATGACTTGCACAAAACTGCATACAAAAATCATTTACACTGTAAATATACACTACCGTTCAAAAGTTTGGGGTCACCCAGACAATTTTGTGTTTTCCATGAAAAGTCACACTTTTATTTACCACCATAAGTTGTAAAATGAATAGAAAATATAGTCAAGACATTTTTCTGGCCATTTCGAGCATTTAATCGACCCCACAAATGTGATGCTCCAGAAACTCAGGCCCTGTCCACACGGCAATGGATTCAGGTGAACCTGATAAAATTGTTTATCATTTCGGCCTGGCGTCCACATGGCACCGGCGTTTTGGAAAACGAAATCTTTTGAGAACGGGTTCCAGAGTGGAAAAATCTGGCAACGGCCCCGTTGCGAAGTCGTCTGGATGAGTAGAACGGATTTGTTTACGATGACGTCACAATCACATGACTGTCAGTGCTTCACGCCGGGTAGAAGTGTAATGAACTCGATGCGAGTTGTCAACAAATCCTATAACTTGGTTCATGAAACGCGCTTACAAAATATTTTCACTGTGAATATTTATTGTGTAATGGTGCAAAGTGAGAGAAAGAGAGAGAGAGAGAGAGAGAGAGAGAGAGAGAGAATAGCCCTTAGGGCAGAGTCTTTAGTCCAAACACTGCAGAAGCAGTACCAAACCGCGCACCGCCCGTGCGCTTTCCAAAAACAAAAACAATCCCGCCAGCAAAAATAGGAAAAAAAAAAGGAGCGATCTCACCTCTTCAGATGTTGGTTTAAGTCCGACAATACATTCCTCAAAAAGGGTGTAGAAGAACAAAGTAATCCATCAACATTAGCATTCAATTTATTCCGGACCATTAAAGAATTCTGGAGGATATCAGAATGTTTGCATACCAGCTTCCATCTACCCCCATTCATTCCTCTTTCCGCGTCTTTCGTTTTATGCTACTGATTAATAATCAAAACTTTATGTGGCTGATGCTACAGAAGAAGGGGTTTATGCGCATGCGTCTACTTCTTCTATTGTTCTGGTGTCTCCGATGGGACCGTCTTACAGTGCACGTAGAGGTGTGGCATGTGTATTGCATCGTTTTCAGCAAGCGTTGCGTTGCCATATGAACCTGATATTTTACTGATCCGTTGCCCATGTGGACGCGATATTTAAAAAAAAATCTCATTGCCGTTGTCGTGTGGATGTAGCCTCAATCTGCTCAAAGGAAGGTCAGTTTTATAGCTTCTCTAAAGAGCTCAACTGTTTTCAGCTGTGCTAACATGATTGTACAAGGGTTTTCTAATCATCCATTAGCCTTCTGAGGCAATGAGCAAACACATTGTACCATTAGAACACTGGAGTGAGAGTTGCTGGAAATGGGCCTCTATACACCTATGGAGATATTGCACCAAAAACCAGACATTTGCAGCTAGAATAGTCATTTAGCACATTAGCAATGTATAGAGTGGATTTCTGATTAGTTTAAAGTGATCTTCATTGAAAAGAACAGTGCTTTTCTTTCAAAAATAAGGACATTTCAAAGTGACCCCAAACTTTTGAACGGTAGTGTAGTTAATAAAGTAACAGTAAACAATGCAATCAATCAAGTTTATTTATATGTAAACATTAACAGTTCCAAAAAAAAAAAAAAACACCCAACCTTTTCCAATTCAATCTCAATTCCAGTCCTTTCCATTTGTTACACAACCAGATTCGTTCAAATTCACTCTTTTTTTTTTTTTTCTGGCCTGATTCTGATCCTGGGTCTCTTTCATCCATAACAACATTAACACACAATTCTCATCATGGAAAATCCTAAATCCAACAAAACTATTTATTAAGACATTGATCAGGATACAAAACTCAACATTTCATTAAAAAAAAAAAAAAAAAAAAAACAGCTAGAACACCAAGAAACATAATTAAAGTCCAACACACAAATATGACAAGCTAATAGCATTTATTTTAACTGAATTAAACAGTATCAGTACGCTGAAGGAATCCGTATGCATTGCAACAGAGTAGGAAAAAAACTCACGAGCTTTATAATATCACACATTCATAGTGGTAGAAGCAGAGTGACACTGCAGTTCTAAAAAGCCACAGCTTTGCAGGATTTAACATTTCACCTGCCATAAACACACCTGAGATGATGTACGAGTACGTTCACATTTTTGAAAATGAGGCAAAAATCACAAGCATGGTTCAATCCGTCGTCCTAGCAATAAAAGGAAGATATGTACAAAATAATTCACTGTAAAAGAAAAAAAGCTGATTTTGATTTTTTTTTTTTAAATGATAAGATAATGATAAGAAGAAACATCGATGTCATTTCTGTCTAAACAAATTCTACACTGGCTTTGCATTTGACTTTAAACAACATACAAGAATGTTATATAATAAAAAATTCAAAATTCCTGTCGCGTATTTTAAACATGGAGTTGCTTTAGGGGGAAATATTTATTTTACAGATTGCACACACTGCAAAAAATTATATCTTAGCAAGTGAAAATATCTTGAAAATAGTTAAAACAGGGCGGCACGGTGGTGTAGTGGTTAGCGCTGTCGCCTCACAGCAAGAAGGTCCTGGGTTCGAGCCCCGGGGCCGGCGAGGGCCTTTCTGTGTGGAGTTTGCATGTTCTCCCCGTGTCCGCATGGGTTTCCTCCGGGTGCTCCGGTTTCCCCCACAGTCCAAAGACATGCAGGTTAGGTTAACTGGTGACTCTAAATTGAGCGTAGGTGTGAATGTGAGTGTGAATGGTTGTCTGTGTCTATGTGTCAGCCCTGTGATGACCTGGCGACTTGTCCAGGGTGTACCCCGCCTTTCACCCGTAGTCAGCTGGGATAGGCTCCAGCTCGCCTGCGACCCTGTAGAACAGGATAAAGCGGCTAGAGATAATGAGATGAGATAGTTAAAACAATCTAGCATTTCCTATTAGAAGAATACAAGACACCAATTCTGAGGTTATTAAGCCTAGTTCTAGATTGCAACCAACTTATTCCAAGATGTCTTGTCAAGTAAAAATATCTGTCCATGCAGCAAGATAACTTCACTAGTATTAAGTAATTTTCTCCTCAAATTCAGTTTTCAATTTTTTGCAGTGCATAATTCTCTTTAAAGAATTTTTTAATGGACTCATCGCAGGTCTTCTTCCACTATGAGCTCGTCTCAAAATTGTGCCTGTGGTTCTCTTCCAAAGTGTGTCACTAAACTACATGCCCACAGTGTGTTGGTTCTCAAAGTCACGCTGTCAAGGCCATGTCATGCACACTATGTATATTAGGGTGGTCCCCAAATTTTTCTTTTTAGGATTTTGTTACGACCACCTTACCTTTTTTTTTTTTTTACATTGCCTAAAAGAAGTTATTGTGCGAAATTTGTAATCTGTGGTTGGTAGAAGAGAGCAACTGGACTTGCTTGAAAGTCTTGAAGACGTTTCGCCTCTCATCCGAAAGGCATCCTCAGTTCTGTCTGTCTAATAGGGAGTATCAAGTATTTATCCTCTCATGGATCATGTCTGCCAGTTTTCTGGAAGTCCTCTCATACTCCCGCACTAGTCGAAGGGAACTCATCCCAAAGTGCGTAGAAACATATCTGTGAAGATACTCAGTCGTCCAGGTACATAGTAATCTGTGGTTGGTAGAAGAGAGTGCGGGAGTATGAGAGGACTTCCAGAAAACTGGCAGACATGATCCATGAGAGGATAAATACTTGATACTCCCTATTAGACAGACAGAACTGAGGATGCCTTTCGGACGAGAGGCGAAACGTCTTCAAGACTTTCAAGCAAGTCCAGTTGCTCTCTTCTACCAACCACAGATTACTATGTACCTGGACGACTGAGTATCTTCACAGATATGTGCGAAATTTGGTTAAGATTGAACAATGTTTAGAGGTGCCACAAAGCCATTAAAGTTTTCACTCAAGACGCAATATAAAATAACGTGGCTTATTAACTGTTTCATATTAATACAAACAATACAGTAATATAACTTCCTGTGTTCAAAGTAACAATAGCTATTACTTGTCTGTGATTTTCTAAACCCTTCGGTATTATGGTATCTTGTGGAGATAAAAGAACACACTAAGGACTTCCCTAGCAGAAGGAAGCTTTCTCCCAGACAGTTCCTTGGAAGTGCGACCAATTAACCAAACATAATTGTCCTTTCTGGTTTTGTGCTTTGCACCACCGGTACTACTTGTATTACTGTTGCTAGCCATCTGAAAAACATAGAAAGAAAAACATTCACAACTTCATCAGCATATTACGATCAGTGCTCATTGTTTAAGAACCCCTTAGTGCATGAAAGTTAACCTTCTATCAGTCTATAAACTCTTCCTGCCTCTTCTTTTTCATAGAAGTGGAATATTCCCTCTAGAACTGTGACTTTTTGGGGGTTTGAGATCTTCTCTGCAACAGTCTACGCACCAACTAATGTTAATGGCTTAACCTCGTGTGGCACCTCTAAATATTAACCAATTTTTCTGAAATTTTGCTTGTTGCCTTCTTTTAGCCTATGTAAAAAAAATGGTAGGGTGGTCGGAATGTTTTGGTAAATTTTTTTTTCCCCCATACATTTCGGGACCACCCTAATGTATATTACTGAAGACTTGTATAGACTCAAATGAAGAAAATAAAAAAAATCAGATCAGATTAATAGTACACCGAACAGCACACTCAGAGGAAAGGTCTATCCGCCCGCTTCCACATACCCATCCATACATCCATGATGGTCTAGTGTCTCTGTGATGGACAGGGTGACACAGTATGCCATCGGTTTTGCTCTTTTGGACTCCTGGACATGAATGACTGTCATATTGTAGGGATCCGAACTCATGATCTCCAAACAATGGAGCAAATCGAGAATTTTTCCGATGCACCACTCAGTTTAGTCGCAAAAATTGAGTGTCTTGTCGACTTACCCAAGTTTCCCCAAGTTGTGAAATTTCTCTCTGAATTTATTTTACAGCTTTAATTCGCACCCTCATGACACCTTTTTTGCTCATTTCCCCTGAAACATCTTGACAAGAGCTTTCTAAAGGCACAAAAGAACTTCTATTTCAACATTTATTAGCTTTTCCTTACTCTCCAATACCTCCGACAACCTGTGCTACCCATCAGACCTCGGATGCAGCTTAAAAACACCTGAGATGAAAAAATACTCTATCGACAAAAAAGAAGATGAGAAAATATGAAATCCTGTATTGTTTGGAATAAATTGTCATAACAAGTCCTTCTTTATACTGTACTAACGATACACTCCTGAAATGTTACGTATTACAGATGTGCTTGAAGCGGAGCGAACATCACTTTTTGTTTGTAAACATCTACACGAACAACGCAGTGTTCACTTTGTCTTCGTGACCCTCCATCGAAGACTCAGAGCGACCCCCAACTTAATGTGCAGTGAAACAGTTAGTGGGAGTGCCCCCTGGTGTTGGAGGAGTTGTATTAGGAGGAAGTGATGCTGCGATATGTTTGTGGAGAGTTCTGCGCTACAGGGGACTCTGCTAAAGGGAAAAGCGTCGGGCGGTTCTTCACGGGTCGGCGCAGGAAACCGCCCGAGGTCACAAGGTCACCATAACCGCGAGCATGCGAAAAGGCATAACCGGAGCGACGGGTGCTGATGCGTGTCCGTTGGAAGCGGGGCTTTTTTGGAGTATCCACGGCTTTGGTTTTGCTGATTTTGTAACGCACCTGAGGGGAGACAGAGACAGAGAGAGAGAGAGAGAAAGATGGACAGATGAACTTCCTTATACGACTTCATATTCTTAGGCTTTTAATTCAGATTCATCTTTATTAATTCCTGTAATGTGTAGCATATGAAACATTTCATGATCCTTTAAGGAAGTAATTTCAGGGTCATTATTTTGGGGAAAGCTCTGTTTAGGGAAGTATTAACCTCCTGGCAAAGGCAACCAGATTTTGTGAAAAAAATATTTCAGTACTTAGCAGATTTTATGATGCCATCAGTCTGAACCTCCTGTGTGTGTGTGTATACTACTGAGGACCAAATATCCCCATCCATCCATCCATCCATCCATCTATCTATCTATCTATCTATCTATCTATCTATCTATCTATCTATCTATCTATCTATCTATTTCGAGCTAGCTTATGCCGCTTTTCCACTACCAACGCGGCTGAGTTGGGCTGAGCCGTGCCGTGCTGAGTCGGGCTGAGCGGGGCTGTTGGAGTTGCATTTCGACTACAACCGCGCTGAACCGTGCTGGCTGGAAGTGGGTGGACACATTGGGTGGAGTTAGCGAAAGTGGGTGGACGTCACGTGATGCTGTTAGGTGGCGCAAACAGTGACATCAGTGACCTTTTAAGCGGCAGTCTCACGACCCGGATAGTAAACAATAAACATGGAGGACATGGAGTCGTTAGTGTTGCTGGTCTTGGTGCTGTGGCTTGTTGTCACCGACAACGCCAACAGATACTGGCAAGAGCGTATAGATGAGGCGAGGCGCATAATTTGTCGTAATTCTTCTTCTTCCGGGTTCACGGTGTTTACAGATGGTGGTTCCCAGCGTGCTCGCGGGGCGTGTGTGGGCATGTGAGGACACTCCTCCTCACCAATCAGTGCACAGGGGAGTGTCTCCTCACGCCCCTAGCCCCACTTGGTATCGGTTTGGCTCGCTTCAGCCCTACTCCAAAACCGTGCGAGTTTTGGGTGCTGAGTAAAGCTGAAGCGAGCTGAGTCGTGCTGCTCTGAGGTAGTCGAAACGCGAGCCGTGTCAGGCTGAAGTGAGCTGAAAAAGGGTAGTGGAAAAGGGCCATTAGACATCATCAACGAGCTTCCTCCATTCTTTATGGTCATTCATGATGTTTTTCAATTCCTCAGCAGGTAATCCAGTGTCTTTCCTCAAGTGGTCAACATAAGTAAGTGCTTATCGTCCCCTCTTTCTTACTCCTTTCTTTGGCTCCCAAAGAAGCGCTTAACTCAGTAATTCCTCCTTTCTCCTCCACATGTGCCCTATAAACTTCAGCCTCCTTACACAGTGTTGATGGTATGCTGCTGAGGTTTCCGTACAGCTCATTGTTCGATCTTTCCTAGAAACACCGAGAACTGCTCTTAGCATTCGTGTGTATGTGCCATCTAATCGATCCTTTGTAAGTGTCCGGCGCTCTGCACCGGACAACAAAACACTCCCAACTGTCGCTGTGAAGAACTGTATTTTTAGCGATCTCTCTAGATTAGATTTCCATAGTTTGTCCATTTTGTTCAGTGCTTGCCAAGCTAGTCCAATTCTTATTTCCATATCCTTCTTGCTAGATTCTATCCACAAACCGAGATACTTAAAGTCTTTAACCTGTTTCAGCTTCTTTCCCTCTAGTGGTCTCAAATCAGCATTTGCCTGGTTGTACAGCATGTACACTGCAAAAAATGATCTGTTGTTGAGAGAAAATATGTTTAATATGGGTGAATTTATCTATTATTTCTTATTAGAAGTTTACTAGAACTCAAATATAAAATTATTTAGCTTACTTTGAGACGCTTTTACTAATTTCAAGCCTTAAATTTTCTTATTATATTGGCAGATTATTTTGCTCATTTTAAGCATTCAATTCTAGAAAAAACAAAATTATCTGCCAATAGAATAAGAAAATTTAAGGCTTGAAATTAGTAAAAGCGTCTCAAAGTAAGCTAAATAATTTTATATTTGAGTTCTAGTAAACTTCTAATAAGAAATAATAGATAAATTCACCCATATTAAAGATATTTTCTGTCAACAAGAGATCATTTTTTGCAGTGTATTCTGTCTTCCTGTAGTTGACATGCAAGCCAATGGCTTCTCCTGCGATTTCCAACCTCAGTAAGAGTAGTTGGGCCTGCTCCACATAGTCTGAAAGTAAGGCCAAGTCATCAGCAAAGCCTATGTCAGTGATGTATACAGCAGGTTGCCGAGAACCTTGTTGGTTTGATTTCATGAAGCCTATTTCTGGATCTTTTTTATCTTCGCGAAGGGCGTGATCTAATGCAACTATAAATAAGAATGGTGCAAGGGTATCTCCTTGTAGGACACCTGTAACTACATCAAAAAACTCAGTGTCTCCGTCAGGTGGTAGTACCTGTGCAACTGCTTAAGGTGTTAGTACTTGTACAAAATGTCCCCATAAGGATAGTAAAATCTGACAATTTCGACCTTGTGGGGACATTTGGATGGTCCCCACAAAGAAATTGCTGTTATGTTTTTTTTTTTAGACAAAAATTGAAAAAAAAAGAGCCAAAAGTTTCCTTTTCATTACAGAAGTTAAGGTTAGGGTTAGGTTTAGGTGCAGGCACAGCATTAATTAACTGCAATAATACAACCCCGATTCCAAAAAAGTTGGGACAAAGTACAAATTGTAAATAAAAACGGAATGCAATAATTTACAAATCTCAAAAACTGATATTGTATTCACAGTAGAACATAGACAACATATCAAATGTCGAAAGTGAGACATTTTGAAATTTCATGCCAAATATTGGCTCATTTGAAATTTCATGACAGCAACACATCTCAAAAAAGTTGGGACAGGGGCAATAAGAGGCTGGAAAAGTTAAAGGTACAAAAAAGGAACAGCTGGAGGACCAAATTGCAACTCATTAGGTCAATTAGCAATAGGTCATTAACATGACTGGGTATAAAAAGAGCATCTTGGAGTGGCAGCGGCTCTCAGAAGTAAAGATGGGAAGAGGATCACCAATCCCCCTAATTCTGCGCCAACAAATAGTGGAGCAATATCAGAAAGGAGTTCGACAGTGTAAAATTGCAAAGAGTTTGAACATATCATCATCTACAGTGCATAATATCATCAAAAGATTCAGAGAATCTGGAAGAATCTCTGCGCGTAAGGGTCAAGGCCGGAAAACCATACTGGGTGCCCGTGATCTTCGGGCCCTTAGACGGCACTGCATCACATACAGGCATGCTTCTGTATTGGAAATCACAAAATGGGCTCAGGAATATTTCCAGAGAACATTATCTGTGAACACAATTCACTGTGCCATCCGCCGTTGCCAGCTAAAACTCTATAGTTCAAAGAAGCCGTATCTAAACATGATCCAGAAGCGCAGACGTCTTCTCTGGGCCAAGGCTCATTTAAAATGGACTGTGGCAAAGTGGAAAACTGTTCTGTGATCAGACGAATCAAAATTTGAAGTTCTTTATGGAAATCAGGGACGCCGTGTCATTCGGACTAAAGAGGAGAAGGACGACCCAAGTTGTTATCGGCGCTCAGTTCAGAAGCCTGCATCTCTGATGGTATGGGGTTGCATTAGTGCGTGTGGCATGGGCAGCTTACACATCTGGAAAGACACCATCAATGCTGAAAGGTATATCCAGGTTCTAGAGCAACATATGCTCCCATCCAGACGACGTCTCTTTCAGGGAAGACCTTGCATTTTCCAACATGACAATGCCAAACAACATACTGCATCAATTACAGCATCATGGCTGCGTAGAAGAAGGGTCCGGGTACTGAACTGGCCAGCCTGCAGTCCAGATCTTTCACCCATAGAAAACATTTGGTGCATCATAAAACGGAAGATACGACAAAAAAGACCTAAGACAGTTGAGCAACTAGAATCCTACATTAGACAAGAATGGGTTAACATTCCTATCCCTAAACTTGAGCAACTTGTCTCCTCAGTCCCCAGACGTTTACAGACTGTTGTAAAGAGAAAAGGGGATGTCTCACAGTGGGAAACATGGCCTTGTACCAACTTTTTTGAGATGTGTTGTTGTCATGAAATTTAAAATCACCTAATTTTTCTCTTTAAATGATACATTTTCTCAGTTTGAACATTTGATATGTCATCTGTGTTCTATTCTGAATAAAATATGGAATTTTGAAACTTCCACATCATTGCATTCCATTTTTATTTACAATTTGGACTTTGTCCCAACTTTTTTGGAATCGGGGTTCTAATTATGTCAGTGGAAGGTTCTCACAAAGATAGCAAGACAAACATGTGTGTGTGTGTGTGTGTGTGTGTGTGTGTGTTCTTGTACTTACGGCGTAATGAGGACCGGCATGAGTTTTTAACCTACAGAGTCAAGTCTTTTTTGGGAAGTGAGGACATTTTGGCCGGTCCTTACTTTATCTTCACTTTAGAAGCCTCCAGAGGCTATACAGATGCTACTCTCTTGTTTTCTCAAAGGTCTCAATTTCAATAGAAAAATGAGTTTTGGACCCTCCGAGGTCCCCCGGATTTTCACACACTTTTTGCTCGCTAGCGCCCCCAGTGGATGAGTCTGGTATTACACCGAAATTATCATGAAAGAGTAAAGCATTACTGCTGTGATGTTACCAGAGGCATAACCAGAAATGTAATGGATAGTTTTGCCATGTAAACTGGATTAATTTAAGTAGTTATACATTTATAACTGAGAAATAAAAAAAAAATTCATTTCTTTATGAACTGTGCTCTTTTTAAATAGCTGAGCTCTTTTTAATATCGCATAAAATTTCATTGTATAACACAATTTAATTCTACTCCTTAAACAAATGATAAAAACCCAATAACAACTATTTCTACATAAAATTATAACAGCGGGTCCAACTTTGCAAGATAAACAACAAACAAACAATAACAAAATTGCTGCAACTTACTGATCAAGGCTCTTTTATTTTAATTCTATGAACTATGAACTTTTGGTCTGGAAATTCTCAGAAAATGTAAAGTACTGATGTATTTTCTTTTTCCATACTATTTAAATTATGTATATTTATACTCCTTGACCGCTTTATTACACATGCCCATCTGGTGACTGTGAGGCAATAAGGCTCCTTAAGAGTTCAGCTAGAAGGAGGGCCGAGGACTGATTTTCTTTGATTCTTAGACTTAATTAAATATTGTATTCTTTATTGTTATTATTGTATTTTTATATAGTTATTAATGTCATTTATTATGAGCTAAGGCTGTGCTGTGCCAAGCTGTATCTCATTGCCTATGGTCACTGTACCGTACAGTGAATGTATTGTCACTTTCAAGAAACCAGTTTGAGATGATCTGACATTTGTCATGAGCCACATTATCCAACTTCATCATTATAACAGCGGGTCCAACTTTGCAAGATAAACAACAAACAAACAATAACAAAATTGCTGCAACTTACTGATCAAGGCTCTTTTATTTTAATTCTATGAACTATGAACTTTTGGTCTGGAAATTCTCAGAAAATGTAAAGTACTGATGTATTTTCTTTTTCCATACTATTTAAATTATGTATATTTATACTCCTTGACCGCTTTATTACACATGCCCATCTGGTGACTGTGAGGCAATAAGGCTCCTTAAGAGTTCAGCTAGAAGGAGGGCCGAGGACTGATTTTCTTTGATTCTTAGACTTAATTAAATATTGTATTCTTTATTGTTATTATTGTATTTTTATATAGTTATTAATGTCATTTATTATGAGCTAAGGCTGTGCTGTGCCAAGCTGTATCTCATTGCCTATGGTCACTGTACCGTACAGTGAATGTATTGTCACTTTCAAGAAACCAGTTTGAGATGATCTGACATTTGTCATGAGCCACATTATCCAACTTCATCATTATAACAGCGGGTCCAACTTTGCAAGATAAACAACAAACAAACAATAACAAAATTGCTGCAACTTACTGATCAAGGCTCTTTTATTTTAATTCTATGAACTATGAACTTTTGGTCTGGAAATTCTCAGAAAATGTAAAGTACTGATGTATTTTCTTTTTCCATACTATTTAAATTATGTATATTTATACTCCTTGACCGCTTTATTACACATGCCCATCTGGTGACTGTGAGGCAATAAGGCTCCTTAAGAGTTCAGCTAGAAGGAGGGCCGAGGACTGATTTTCTTTGATTCTTAGACTTAATTAAATATTGTATTCTTTATTGTTATTATTGTATTTTTATATAGTTATTAATGTCATTTATTATGAGCTAAGGCTGTGCTGTGCCAAGCTGTATCTCATTGCCTATGGTCACTGTACCGTACAGTGAATGTATTGTCACTTTCAAGAAACCAGTTTGAGATGATCTGACATTTGTCATGAGCCACATTATCCAACTTCATCATTTAAGTCGACTTTTTTCAGAAAGACAGAAAACTAAAAGTGAAAGAACTGAAAGAGCATGTGAATGCTTAAGGCTGTGTGGTTGTATGAATATAGGAATGAGAGGCAAATCATAGAGCATTAAAAAACTCATCATATAGGTATATTTACTCAGACCAGGTTCACGTTAGGTTGAATCCACATTAAGTCTGCAGGATTTTCCTAAAAAAAAGCAAATTTAGACTGCTTGAAATCCCAGAAATCCTGCTTGATCATTACCTATGGGCTTCTGCTCATGTATGGTGGTGACTGTGTCTGCAGTCCCCTCCCCCCTGTATTTTGATTGATCAGATTGTTTTAGTGTGGACGGGATGTTTCTGGGTGGGAGTCGTGTTTTCTCCCCAGCCAGTGACAGAGCACAGTGAAGTCACGTGTTGCATGAGTAAGACTGCTAGGCCTGCCAGCCCTGCTAGTCGCCACGAGTCATCCAAGTGTTAGCGAGTGCTAGCAGTGGATGCTAGCCGCACTCTACAGCTGAGTATCGGCCTGCTGCTCCAGTGCTTCTCTCAGACTGTATTTCCTTCTCTTTGCAGTCCTGAGAAATGCTGCTGTTGCTTTCAGGAGCTGGAGGCATGCACAGTTCAGCCTTAGAGAAGGGGCCCAGTTTGAATGTTGTGTTTACAAACTGCAGTGAACAAACCTACAGACTCTACCTTTAAACCTTTTAAAAGAACACAGTAACTTTACGTATTAATACAACGTGTAGCTGTGTGCTCACTGAGACCCAAAAACTCTCATCAGAGCTGTCACTGTGCTGTGAGTCTCATCAAGCTCACTGTCCTCAGACTGTCAGTCAGAGTCAAACTGTTTCATCCAGAGGAAAAACAACAAAGTTAGTGAATCTTTCGTTCTTCTGATCTGTGCTCATACTGCGTGCATTTGTGCATCACGCTTCAACATATGCTGTTGTCAGTTGGGTCAGTTTGGTTTGTAAACACTGAAAAATCATCATCAAATCAGCACATAGCAGTAACAGGTCATCAATAGTCTACCTGCTTTCACTAGATGCAGACACAGCTGAAGCACGAGCATGCTTCACACAGTGGTTTATAGGATGTTTAACTTCATAAGTGTAGACGGCCCATATCCATGACTTGATTCAAGTACAGTAGATGTCATGTCCTGTACTCTGGAGCCTAACAGCTGTTTTGACTCTTTGATATGACTATACTGTAAGAATGATGGCCATATTTTATAACTAGAAATTCCAGCTCGCTGAAATTATGAGAGTGCCACGTGGTGTGACCGTGACCGCTTATTGGCAAAAAATATACCCGATCAGATCACCTGTGATCAGAAATGTCAGAAATATCAGCCCTCTGATCAGAACTGTCAGCCCTCTGCCCCCACAGGGAGAGTCTAATTAACAGATTGATACAATGTATTCTGTAACATTCCAAACCTGCACCCGTCACCATAGCAACGGTCACTCACTTTGTGAGCAGAAGTCAGGGATCTCAGCCCTTTTTGACCACAGTGTCTTTGAGAGGGTCCTGCAGAAAAACTATAAAACTAAAACATATTGTTTATATGGTACACCTGTTTCTATGGTAAATAAATGAATAATAAATTAATATAAAAATATTATAAAAAATAATAATAAAATATTTTGCCTTCATTTTCTCAATTTAAGAAGGTTTTTTTTAATCTATTAACTCCAGTCAGTTAAAGGAGTTATATAATCAGTAGCAGAAACACTTTAAGCTATTTCAGCCTGTATGTGGCCTTGACAGCAGAAGCTGTTATCCTGAGAGAGCAATGTTCACACATCTTCTGTCACCTCTGATTTTAGGGAATTTTGATCTGGCAGATTATTTTATGATCAAGATACACTTATATTTTTATTCACATTTATGAATATACACAAAAATGTGTTTGAGGGTTTTTGGGGATGCACTTTGTTTTAATTCAGTTAACTTTAGCTTGTTTTTGGAAATCTGTGAAAATACCTAATGTTTTAGGCTCAGTCCTCTTCGGAAAGGCAGACACTGAAAGGCTTAACACAGTTTTAGAGAGGTGCTGCAGAAGCAGACTGCGTTCACCGCTAATTAACGACCCATCAGCAGCAGCCAATCAGAGCTCTCCGTGCGCGAGGTGAAGAGTTCAGTGGCAGAGTGGGTACAGGTTCACCTGGGAGAGATGCGGACGGAGACATTTAAAAAACTTTAGACTTTGGACGGGAAATGTGAGGCGAGCCGTGCGGCATACACCACTGCTCAGGTAAGAAATGTGATTTTATTAACTCATTAATGATAAATGCTGCAGTATATTTCACTTTCGCTGATATTTTAGGTTTATGCTTTACTAACTGTTATAGACGGGCAGAGACGATGTAAATGCCATTAGAAAGTTTTAAATCCAAATTGCATGTTTTCCTGTGGGTTCAGTAAAGGGGTGGTGAAAAAAATCGATTATAGGTGCGATTATTGAATTAGGGATGTAACGGTTAACAGTATTAAGCTAAATCTTTGTGAAATTTTATGCAATAAAAACAACTGTTTATTAAAATGAATCTCATTATCTCTGGATTATTGGGATATGTAATAACAGCCTCATAGGGTTAGGACTGCAGTGAAGGCGTTGCATGTATATGTAGATAGCATCAAGTCCTGGCAGCAGGCAGGCCATTTTGCTCCCCATTAAAGGGACGAAATCTGTAGTCTGGGCGTATTTCGGGTTTCTTAAGAATGCAGATATTGTTTTTTATTACATATTATTTCAATGTATGTGTTTTTTGGACATTTGTATAGCAATTAAGAATTTCACAATAACATTGTTAAACAAGTTAATTTGGTCACTATAATAGAGATATCAGATTTTCCATATCATTACATCCCTACTTCCAAAAATTGATAATTTTTGCTTGTTTTTTTTCACAGGTGCTGCAGAAGCAGACCTGGGGCCTCAGAGCTCTCTGTGCAAGGTGAAGAGTTTGCTGGCAGAGAGACTGCATGAAGCATGGAGAGATTTAAAAAACGTTTGGACACCTTAAGGAAACACACCACAAGAAATGTGAGGCGAGCCATGAGGCATACACCACTGCTCAGGTAAGAAATGTTATTTTATTTTCACGTGCTCTCATATATTTTAGGTTTATGCTTTGCTAACTGTTATGGACGGGTAGAGACAATTGATCTCCTGGTTTATGTTCACATCAGAAGAGATTATTAAATAAGTCTTGTACTGTGATCAACCAGCTCTGTCCCGTCCTGGTTGCAGTGTTGCTCTGGTTGCTAATGAGTGACAGGCAGTGGCTGCCTTTACACTATGACACACGCTGGCCTGGGCTCTTATGAGATGTTGATGATGTTGCACTAATTAACATGATGATCTCACAAATATGACTGAACACCAGTACTGCCACATAGTAATGTAAAATTGTGTGCTAGTTTTTACTGTTTTGAAGGCAACATTTCAGCAGGCCTGTGGGTCATTTATATGAATTAATTGAGTTAATAACATGTTTTTTCCTTTTTCTGTCCATCTGTTCTCCAAGATGGACATGTCTTTTGAGGTGGACATGAGTACCCTCAGTGGATCTATCGTTGACCAGCCCGCCTCAACACCTAACCATGATGGGGCCCTTGAAGAAGAGTTTTGTCAGTCTGTGTTGGCTGCACTGCACTCATCAACCACAGATCATGAGCAGGCTGGAACTTCAGAGTCGTTGTTGTCCTTCCACTATGAATCTGACAAAAACTCCTCACCAGATGCACACGATGAAGATGAAGACTCACTCAGCAACAGTGGGTCTGGTGAAGAATACCAGCCCTCACCAACACCATCAAGTAGTGACAGTGAGGCACTTCCAGAGAAGGAGGAGGAGGAGAAGTCATCCAGGCACAGAATCCCAGAGAAAGATCACTGTTGCCAGTCATCCAGTGAACGTGTGGAACTAGAAGCTATGGGCCCAAGGACCAAAGATAAGTCCCCACATCCACCTGAATGGAGGGAAGGAGGAAAGAAGCAGCAAGGTGGTCACAAGAGACAAAAAGTTACCGTTAACACTAGACAAAAGAATGCTGAAAAGACTCAGGGCAAAGCCCAATACTGTGTATATTGTGAAAAGTCAAATCTGAAGATCGCAAGACATTTACAAAGAAAACATGAGGATGAAGTTGATGTTGCCCACGCCTTTAGTTTTCCAGTTGGATCCAAAGAAAGGAAGGTGCTGCTGGAAGGGATTAGAAATAAGGGCAACTGGCAACATAATCTTAAAGTCTTGGAAGAAGGAAATGGCGAGATTGTGACTTGGAAACGGCTCTCTGAGAAGACATCTGTGAATGACTACCTACCCTGCCAGCACTGTTATGCCATGTTCAAGAGGACTGAACTCTGGCGACATGAGAAAGCATGTAGAGTTAGAAAAGCAGACCTAAAGGGAGGCAAAAGAGGAAGAATCCAAAAAGCTTCGTCACAACTCCTTCCAATCAAGAAGTCCTCAGATGGAATTCAAAATGTTATTCATACCATGTTGCAAGACATGGTAACATCTCACATCAGAAGTGACACAATGATATGCAAATATGGAGATACATTATTTGCAAGAAAGGGCCGGGAACAATCTCAGCACAGATACATTGCCCAAAAGATGCGAGAGCTGGGGCGGTTTGTGTTGGCTGCAAAGGAAATTGACAAGAGTGTCAAAGGTCTGAAAGATCTGTGTGATCCAACAAAATTTGATTTGACAATCAAAGCTGCTAGAAGACTGTCAAATTACAGCACAAGCACCCATGAATATGCGAAGCCATCCACAGCAGTTAAAGTAGGGTTTTCTCTCAAAGGGGCTACAGAAGCATGGATTGGACATTGTTTGATGACCTCAGATGTTTCAGGTGAAAAAAAAGCCAAGAAGTTTAAGGAGTTGTTGGAAAGCTGTTGGTCGAGTTATGTGTCAACAAATGCTCACAGTACAATGGAACAACGGCGATGGAACAAAGAAGACTGTGTGCCTTTGACTGAGGATGTTATTACTTTGCAGAACTATTTGAGGAAGATTGAGGATGAGTCTAAGGCGGAGTTGGAGAAGTCTGTGAGCATCACTGCATACAAAAAGCTATGCGAGAGCCTTCTTGCACAAATAATTGTCTTCAATAAGAAGCGGGAAGGAGAAGCTTCGCGGCTAGCCTTAGAGACTTATCTGAAAGCAGATACTGGCCCGATGAATAAAGACATTTATGATACTTTATCACCCATGGAAAAACAAATGAGCCACAGACTGACAAGGATTGTGACACGTGGGAAGAGAGGTCGAAAAGTGCCCATTCTGCTACTTCAGCGCACAAGAGCCTCTCTTGACTTTCTGATCAAAAAACGGAGTGATGTTGGAATACTTGATGACAACCCATACCTATTTGCTAGGATTGGGACAACAACAAACATCCGTGGGTGTGATTGCCTCAGGAAATATGCTGTAGAGAGCAAGGCAAACAACCCAGAACTTCTGAGGTCAACAAAACTCAGAAAGCATGTTGCTACTTTATGCCAGCTTCTCAACCTTGATCAACAAGAATTGGAACAAGTAGCTCGTTTTATGGGACATGACATACGGGTCCACTGCGAATATTATCGCCAAACAGACAAAACCTTTCAAGTGGCCAAGATTGGAAAACTTCTGTTTGCAATGGAGCAAGGGGCAGGATCTCTAAAAGGGAAGAGCCTGAAGACACTGGATTCTGTAGTCTTTGGTATGTTGTTGTAAAAGTTTTACTTATCATTTTCATTTTTGGCATTGGAGTATATTTTGTATTTAAAATAAACTACACTGCCTTTTGTTCATGCAAATTTCCCATCAAGGATAAACACGGTGTATTGAAGCATCCATCAATTTCCCCTGTGAACATTTTTATAGATGAGAGACACAACCGCCCCCCAACCACAGGCTCGAGAAGAGGCGAAGAGGGACAGACATCAGATGCAGACAGACCACTGGAAGTTAATGATGGTAAGTAATATGTGTGATAATATTTACACAAGAAATTCCATATTAATACATTTAAGCTCACACTTTAAATTGAAAGAGAGATTTTACAACTTATGCTCTCTTATCAGATGTGGATCTGCAGCACCTGTCCACCACATGCTCACCTGTTGAGAGACCAAAGAAGACTGCTACAAGAAGAATGCATGATGATAATGCTAGGAGTGAAAGTGATGTGGGTAAGTCCATTGCCACCACAAGAAATGTTCTCAATCTGTGCTTTCACCTTACTAAAACACAATTTTTCATAGATGGAGAGACACCGCAACAGACCCCCGAAAGGCCCCCTGTTGATTGGAGTGATGATGAAGGGGGTGAGTCAAGGCATTGTCAACATTAAATATGGTCTCAGACAGAGTTCAGTACTCTTTCACTGTGCTAGTGTCTCTCAGATTTGAATACTTACTTAACCATAACATAATTTTTCATAGATGGAGAGGATCAACACTGGCTCACAAGAAAATCGCCTGCTGATAGGCACAAGAAGGGTGCAACTACTAAAGATGATTGTGAGGCTGATGAGGAAAGTGAACATGATGTGGGTAAGTCCAGGTGTTAACACAAATGTTCTCAGTCTGTGTTCTGTACATAGTTGCAGGTATCAGTCCTTTCAGACCACCAAAACTTTTTCTTTTGTAGAAGAGCAACAACAGACCACCAGAAGACTTCCAGCTAAGAGGCAAAAGACTGCAACAAAACACGATGATGATTGGAGTGATGATGAGATGGGTAAGTCTAGAAATTGAGAAAAGTAAGTGATGGCAAGGCAAAAAGCACATTATGACGAGGGAAAGTTGGTCATTTGTATCAAAGCATAGCTCAGTAGCCTAGTACATGGTACATGCATACATGTAGTTTTATTTGGTTTAGTGTACGGTTTTACTTCACCTCACCTGTTTTGCCCCACTTCTCAAGAATCAGTGGCTTACTTTTGCCTAAATCACTAGATTACATTATTGTATTAGTCTCTTTTGTGTCCCATAATTCCACACAACTAAGGTGGATTAGTGTAATATGGGACACTTTGCAATTCTGACTTGTGTACCATATTTATATATGATGTAAATACAATATACCCCCAGAATGTTCTCTTATTTAAATCAGAAGACAACTTTCAAATATTGTACTCCAGGGGAAAATCGCACATATATTAATCTTCCTTGTATCATCTTATTTCAGAATGTATGGATTGTCTAATCTGGAACACTTGTTTTTGATTCAAAATATTTAATTATAAATGTAAAAATTCAGGCAGCAACAATTTAAAAACATCTAATGAGATCAAAAATATAACACTGTATTTAAGGAAAGATAATTGAATGATTTTATAAAAGATTTAATGGAATAAGCAGCGATACAGGCCGACAAAAGCTCCCTCTGCTTTGCCATTGTAGCTGGTAATACGTTGTATTTACATTTCATCTACTGTAGTACTGTGGTCCCACATTCCACAGGCCACACGGTAAATCTGCTGAGTGTGACAATAAAAATGACAGAAGTATTCACTAAATCTTAAGAGGTGAACTTAAATGAATAATATGATCTGAATGAGAGACTGCTGTTTCACTGCATTGATGTTTTCTTGTCAGATGGAAAGGAGCAGCCCACGATGGCCACTCCAGTCCCTACCAAGAGGCGAAAAAAGACCTCAACTAAACAAAAACATCACGAGGATTTAGGTGAGTCCAGGTGATACAAACAAGTGAAGTGTTATAAATCTGAGTCTTCAGTAATTTAACTGTGTTAATGTAAATTTTCAGATGAAGAGGAACAAAGTATCACTGCCACAAAATCCTCTGCCAAGAAGGGAAAGAAAACTGCAGCTAAAAGAGGGAGAACAGGTAAATGTCCTGAAGACAGTCAGTGGGACTGGATGGCTGCATTAGAGGCACCATGTGTTGTGCTCCAGGTTATGATCAGGAAAAGGAGTAAAAGTTGACCATGCAGAAAAACAAAATCCTCACATTTGTGAAGTTTGATCTGTAAGATGTATTAACAATGACTTAATGATTTACTAGAATTAATCTTCTGTCAACAGAATAGTTAACTGTCAAACTGCACTTACATTTATCAACTGTTTGATTATTTATTACAAAACGTCATTAAGGAAGTCTGACTTAAAAAAAAATCACTACAATCCATCTTCTATCCTGATAGCAACACAAATACACAAAGAGTGCTCTTAACAATGTCGATTTAGTGAGTTCTTTTTAATGATCAGATCACTAATTGTAGCTGTATTAATAGACTTTTTGATCAGTCAGCAGATCATACCTGTTCCACAGTGTGAGTTCAAGTGAGAGGGAGAGAGCATTGTGCTGTCATGTTTGATTTCTTGGTGGATTAGCTGATTTGATGGATGTCGTCAGACCATTCCCTGGTTAGAGTTGATACTTTTGGTATAGCACTAGTGCAGATGAATCATTAGGGAAGGTGTTAGGACACATCCAGAGTGTGTCAGTCCTGCTTGTGACAGGATGCTCTGATTTTGATATTCTTTGAATAAAAATCTGTTTTGTCAATTAGCATTTGTTATTGTTCATTTATATGGAACCTTTGTTTTCTTATTTTATAGATGCAAAAATCCAAGTTAAGAGACCCTGGACTGACGAAGAGAAGAAAGCAGTCAAGAGACAGATGGCCAAATTCATTGCACTGAGGAAGGTGCCAGGCAAGAATGACTGTGCACTATGTATTGGGATGGAATCTCCAGTCCTTCGCACTCGAACATGGAAGGATATTAAATATTTTGTGTATAATGAAATAATTAAAATCAAGAGACAGCTTAATTTTTAAAGAGGAGCAATTAATAGGCAACCCTGCCTAATGTGTTTGTGTGTCTTGAGAGGGAGAAATTTAACCAGAGCTAAAGAAAGAAAGAAAGGTCTTATGTTGTTTAAATTTTGTTTTTTCGTAGCTCCACACCTGTTTAAAAAACACTGGCTGGTCCTGTTTTGAGTTGGAACTGGCAGCTGCAGCTTGTTATGTTTTAGCATATGTTTAAGTTTTCGTAAAAATTGAATTTACTAATTGTTCTTACCAAGATTGTCTTTTCAGCATATAGCTGCTATTTGGTTTTGTACTGCACTAGAAGTGACAACTGTGCAACAGTTGTTTATTTTCCAGGAAGTTGTATGTTTGATCATACAGGAATTCTGAAATATGGTTTCCATTGAAACATGTCACAAATACAAATTGATGACTGTATTTATTAAGATGGAATTAGTCATGTGGAGCTCTACTATATAGTAGAGCTCCACATGACTAATTCCAGTGTCCAAAACAATTCCTATTTCCCAGTTTACCAATAACCTGGTAGATGTTTGATACAATATTTGGCATTGTAATGGCAAATTCGATAAGGTGAAATTACCATTCTAATGACCATTTTAAAAGTTAACAGTTCATTACGGGTCATAATAATTCATATTTGATGATAAATATGACACCCTTGTTGATCACTAAACAGGGAAGGGGTATTCATGGGGTGTTCTAGGTGATATAATATAAAATTATCCTTAAACATCAACAGTAGCAGTAATATACTTCGGATTGAAAAAAAACACATGCCGGTCCTCACTGTGATGGTTAAAAACTTTTACTTGAAACTTTGTTTTTCTCAAAATCTGAACGAATGTATAGTTTCGTGGTGCCACCTGCTGTCCAGAACTGCTTCATTTGTGTTGATAGGTGTTCTAGAAATGGTGGTCCTCAGTTTGTGGACCGTTTTACTCGGTCTTTACTATGTAGCAAGTACAGGAATGTGTGTGTGTGTGTGTGTGTGTGTGTGTGTGTGTGTGTGTACCTTGTCGTTGATGGTCGGTCGGAGCTGGATGAGCAGGAATCGGAACGCCAGCACGGGCAGCACACACAGGATGGTGGTGAGGAAGATGGTGAGCCAAACATTGGGCTGGTTCAGGGAATTCCTTGCAGTACCTGACACACACAAACACACACACACTACTGACATACCACTTACGAACTCTTAGCTAACTCAATATATGTATAATTTAAGTAACATTTTCCCTCTACACCCTGTTTCAGTGTTTTTGGGTGAGGAGATGACTCACCAATGAAGGGGAAGGAGGAGGTGAAAATGAGGAACATGCCGTTGCTGTACATGGTGAAGGTGACGGCAAAGTACATACACAGACTTCCCCAAAGGAAGAGCTGATTCACCACCGTCCAGTAGTACGTGTCCAAACCCAGCTTGAACAACCACACACACACAGTCTGTTACTCATATACATACACTACCGTTCAAAAGTTTGGGGTCACCCAGACAATTTTGTGTTTTCCATGAAAAGTCACACTTTTATTTACCACCATAAGTTGTAAAATGAATAGAAAATATAGTCAAGACATTTTTCTGGCCATTTCGAGCATTTAATCGACCCCACAAATGTGATGCTGCAGAAACTCAGGCCCTGTCCACACGGCAACGGATTCAGGTGAATCTGATAAAATTGTTTATCGTTTCGGCCTGGCGTCCACACGGCACCGGCATTTTGGGTGCCCCAAAAAGAAATCTTTTGAGAACGGGTTCCAGAGTGGAAAAATCTGGCAACGGCCCCGTTGCGAAGTCGTCTGGATGAGTAGAACGGATTTGTTTACGATGACGTCACAACCACATGACTGTCAGTGCTTCACGCCGGGTAGAAGTGTAACGAACTCGATGCGAGTTGTCAACAAATCCTATAACTTGGTTCATGAAACGCGCTTACAAAATATTTTCACTGTGAATATTTATTGTGTAATGGTGCAAAGTGAGAGAGAGAGAGAGAGAGAGAGAGAGAATAGCCCTTAGGGCAGAGTCTTTAGTCCAAACACTGAAGAAGCAGTACCAAACCGCGCACCGTCCGTGCGCTTTCCAAAAACAAAAACAATCCCGCCAGCAAAAATAGGAAAAAAAAAAAGGAGCGATCTCACCTCTTCAGATGTTGGTTTAAGTCCGACAATACATTCCTCAAAAAGGGCGTAGAAGAACAAAGTAATCCATCAACGTGTAGCATTCAATTTATTCCGGACCATTAAAGAATTCTGGAGGATATCAGAATGTTGGCGTACCGGCTTCCATCTACCCCCATTAATTCCTCTTTCCGCGTCTTTCGTTTTATGCTACTGATTAATAATCAAAACTTTATGTGGCTGATGCTACAGAAGAAGGGGTTTATGCGCATGCGTCTACTTCTTCTATTGTTCTGGTGTCTCCGATGGGACCGTCTTACAGCGCACGTAGAGGTGTGGCATGTGTATTACATCGTTTTCAGCAAGCGTTGCGTTGCCATATGTACCTGATATTTTACTGATCCGTTGCCCATGTGGACGCGATATTTAAAAAAAAAAATCTCGTTGCCGTTGTCATGTGGATGTAGCCTCAATCTGCTCAAAGGAAGGTCAGCTTTATAGCTTCTCTAAAGAGCTCAACTGTTTTCAGCTGTGCTAACATGATTGTACAAGGGTTTTCTAATCATCCATTAGCCTTCTGAGGCAATGAGCAAACACATTGTACCATTAGAACACTGGAGTGAGAGTTGCTGGAAATGGGCCTCTATACACCTATGGAGATATTGCACCAAAAACCAGACATTTGCAGCTAGAATAGTCATTTACCACATTAGCAATGTATAGAGTGGATTTCTGATTAGTTTAAAGTGATCTTCATTGAAAAGAACAGTGCTTTTCTTTCAAAAATAAGGACATTTCAAAGTGACCCCAAACTTTTGAACGGTAGTGTATATAATACATAATATACACTCAGCGGCCACTTTAATAGGAACTTGTTCTTGATTCTAAGATTCCTGTTCTTAGCAGGAGTGGAACCCAGTGCGTTCTTCTGTTGTTGCATGCATGCTGAGATGCTTTTCTGCTCACCACGGTTGAAAAGAGTGATTATATGAGTTGCTATATCCTTCCTGGCAAAAAGGCTGGAACCAAACTGTCCATTTTCGTCTGACCTCTCTTATCACTCACTCAGTGTTTTTTGCACCATTCTGTGTAAACTCTAGAGACTGTTGTGTGTGAAAACCCCAGGAGATCAGATCAGCAGTTTCTGAAATACTCAAACCAGCAGTCCATCTGGCTCAAACCAACACCCATACCGGTACCACAGTGAAAGAAAGTCACACAAAAATTGAGATCACAATTTTTCCCATTCTGATGTTTGAACATTGTGAACATTAACTGAATATTTGTATGTGCATGATTTGATGCATCGTGCTGCTGTCAAGTGATTGGCTGATTAGCGAACTGCATCAAACAGCTGCAGGTGGATGTACGGTATGCGTGTTCCTAATATAGTGGCCGGTGAGTGTATGTTGCTCACTACACGGGGTATGAAATTAACGCTAGTACTGTATAATGGATTTAGCGCTCTATATGCATGAACCAAAGCCATTTCTTGCCATTCTTAGCAAGAACAATAGTATTGGCGCCCTTGGATATGACTCATGCACAATATTGCACCACACAAGGACGATGAATGATTGTGCCAAACACATTTTGAAATTAAAAATGCATTTTAAGCCTGAACTACTTTCAAATGTGATGTGAAACGGACAAAGAGGCTGGTTTTGTTTTGGTGAAGAAGAAAAGAATTACTTGAATGTTGACAGTGAACAGGAGGCAGGTCTGGGCGAGCAGAGCAAACGACTGGTAGTCAGCGATGTCCTTGCCGTCATCGCGTACCGTGTCGTGAATGGCGGCATATGGCAGAAAAAAGAGCACGAGTGAGCTGTAGCAGCTGTGCAACAGGATCTTACAGAACGCCTTTATACTGAAGTACATGTTCTGTTGTCCCGGTCCATACAGCTGAGGGTACTCGAGGCTCCAGCGGTCATTAACATCCTGAGTATTTTACACACACACAGTTATACATCATAACACTTACAATATAAATGAGTAAACTGCAGGTCATACTTCATAGAGACCGTGACCAAGGATATACAGCAAGAGATTACAGTAGGATGATAAAACAACACACATATGAATAATTATTATACATACTTTTTCCACTTTTTCCATGGAATAAAAACATGTGTTCTATTCCCTTCTAGCGGGTTTCATTCATTTGCTTCGATAGCATGCAATATTGTTAGCATATCGCTTGTCCTATGTATATTACGGCACTCTGCCCAATGGAGAATGAGCATTGAATATGGTTTACGATATTACATGGTTGTCAAGACAACATGACGTCACACATCGGAGCTGATGCGAATATCCAATGACAACTTTTCGGCTGCACATGTGCAGAAGCATTTCTTTGTTCACTGGGAAAGAGAAAGACAAGGCTAATCCAGTGTTAGGAATAGCTATGCTAAAATTAAGCACTAAATAAATAAACTGAAAATTGAAACTAAAGACACGTTGAACACCCGAAAGGCTACCAAACCTTCACGCGTATTTACAAGCAGTGGCGAACTGCTACTATTAGACTACGTTCAGACTGCACCCTGAAACGACCCATATCTGATTTTTTTGCCCATATGCGACCTGTATCCGATTTGTTATTGACAATCTGAATGACACAGATCCGATTTTTTTCACATGCGACCCAGGCCGCTTGGATATGTGGTCCTAATTCCGATGCATATCCGTTATTTTCACATGCGACTGCAGTCTGACCGGACAGGTCGCATTCATGCGACCTACACGTCATCAACAAGAGACAAACGTCACTATTCTGCGTTGGCTAATCCCGCCTCTTTGGTGGAAAACAACAACATTTGTACAGTTTTCAGAATTTAAATAGACTTTTATAGAATTGATCAAGCTAATGGTGGATTTGGTAGGGACCTGGATGTTGATCTGTTAGCCTGATTAAATAAAACAGTTTCTATAACTGATTTATAACTTAAACCATCCTGTATTACAAGATTATAAGATTGTTCTGGAAATTTCCAGTAATTTGACACCTTCGGTCTCATTAGTCTGCTGCCCACATTAATCAGATTATTGTGTGAGTTCCGCCGCCACCACAAAAACCACATCGCCAGGTCTCGACTCATCTCCATGCTTTACTTGCAAACTTGAAGAGTGCGCTTTTTTTTTTGTTTACGCATTACGTAGATGTGCTTATTACGTGTCAATTTGGGCATGCGGGACACTTTTGGGTCGTTTTCCGTTCATATTGGAGATCGCATACAAGTCTCATATAATTGGTAATGTGAACGGCCTAACAAAAAAATCGGATTTCACAAGAAATCAGATATGGGTCGTTTCAGGTTGCAGTCTGAACATAGTGTTAGAGCTGGGACTTCAGACACACCATGGTGGCACGGTGGTGTAGTGGTTAGCATGGTCGCCTCACAGCTAGAAGGTTATGGGTTCGAACCCAGCGGCCAGCGAGGGCCTTTCTGTGTGGAGTTTGCATGTTCTCCCCGTGTCTGTGTAGGTTTCCCCCGCAGTCCAAAGACGTGCGGTTAGGTTAACGTGGGGCGGCCTTTGAGCAAGGTACCGAACCCCTGACTGCTCCCTGGGCGCGCAAGTGTGGCTGCCCACTGCTCTGTGTGTGCGCGCACGTGTTCACTGCTTCAGATGGGTAAAATGCAGAGGATGAATTTCACTGTGCTTGAAGTGTTCATGTGACAAATAAAGGTTTCTTCTTCTAAAAAAAAGCAGCAGGACAAAGGGATTAGCAGCAGGCTGCCAGATCGCTCTGTTGTGTGTAGCTGCCGACATTGATTTTAAAAGTAACTCAGTAAATTACAGAGGGAAATGAATACTTAAGTCTGAGTGAAAAATACTGTAGCGAGCATGCAGCGTGGAAGAAGAGTCTGGAGACAGAAATCTTCGTTTCTTGGTCGTTAGCCTGTGCTACTTGCTCTTGATAGACAGCACTGGCTTGATTGCTTTATTAGCATTCGCTAACACTACTGATGTACGCTACACTGGCTGGAAGGTGACTTCACTGCTGCGCTGATGGTGCTAACTCGCAGTTAAGCTCACGTTGGGGTTCAAGAAGGGCTAGGGTGATAAACTTTTGGTCCTGCCCACTATAAATCAAAATCTGATTAGTTAATTCATCTGTCACTTCCTACATAAACATACACTGCCATGGCTTTCTGTCCCGGCAATGAAGTCCTAACCAATGAGTGAGCAGCTCTAAACTCTTCTCAGCCTAGAGACAGCAAACAACAAAATCTCATTGGATAACTCTGTTTTAATGCTTTCAGGACAGTAACGCTTTCATTTCTTAAGCAAATTTGATAGAAAATGAGGCCAAATTAGAATTAGAAGAGAATAATTATAAAGAAACTATGAAAGAATGAAAGAAATTAAATATAAGATTTGAAATGCTGATATGTTTGAGCCTTCTCTGAAGGACTAGAAGGCCCTGACCGTTCCCCTCTGTTTACAAGAGAAAAACATACCAACGGACATCAAAAAACTGGAAAAGAGAGTGTGTATGTATAATAAAAATAATAATAATATTATTGGCTGGCTTTTTTTCCCTGTGGTATAGCAGATATATTCCATTCATCTACTCATCTTCGACTCATTCAGGATCGTGCTAGCTGAATGGAATATATCTGATATACCACTCAACGCCAGCCGATATTATTTACATATTGCATGAAGAAGACAGCTGAAGGATGCACCTGATCGAAGAGGCTCAGACCAATGACGGGTAAGGCTGTGTACACCAGGTTATAAAGTGTAATAAACCATTCATCATACACCGTCTGTTCCAACAAGATTAAAAAAAAAAAAAAAAATCACACACAAGTCTAACAACAAGCTAATAAAAATTCACTCTGCATATGAGATCAGACTACTGGCATGTATTTAAATAAACAGTCACAAAAGCCTGACACTTTCATCCATACTGACCAAATGCTAAACGTACGAACATTATATTATAACATTTCTCATTAGACAGACAGAGGGACAGAAGACACTCACCTGGGCAGAGAAGCCACAGAAGAAGGCATACCAGAAGTGCACGAAGGTGAAGCTGAAGTTCTTGTAGAAGAAGTAATGCAGGAACTTGCACATGCGCAGATACGACCAGCGACCATGGACTAGCAGGAGGCGCTGAAGGTACCGGAATTGAGCAAAGGAGAAATCACTGGACAGAACTGCCTGCATGCCCTCCTGCCCACTGATCCCCACGCCAATATGAGCCGCTACCCGGGGACGGGGTGGAAGGAGGGGCAGAACGAGGACGGAGATAGATATAGAGGTAGGAAGAACATGAGAGACAGAACATGTCAATGTCTAAATGTTTATTTGTATCACTTTTCACTCTGTTCTTATTATTTCAACTTTCAACCTGACCCTGCACCAGGCTCCACCCACCCTTGATCATGCTGACATCGTTGGCTCCATCTCCGATGGCGAGGGTCACGGCTTTCTTGTGCTTCTTGACCAGTTCCACCACCTGAGCTTTCTGCAGCGGGGTGACCCTGCAGCAGATCACCGTCTGACACATACACGCTGTGCGCAACAGCTCCACCTGCAGGTCCTTCTGCAGACCATAAGCCTACAAGAAGATGGATCACATCATGCATGAATGATTTAAATGATTCGTTTCTCATATCAAGTTACAAATGACCTAATTCACAGTAAAACATCTTATTTCGTAATCTGCTCAACCCATGTCCCTCTGGGACAAACCATTCCGTTCTTCCTTCTGTGGTGGACCAGGACATCAGTAACATCTGTCAAATGGCTCGAGGAAAAATTCTTCCATTTCAGATCCCATTATAACCCTGTAACTTTATCATGACACTCATTTCCAATCCTTTGATCATCGTTAACGTAGTCTATTTGTGTGAGTGTGTGCGCACGAGTGTCTCACCAGACTGTGTCCATTTATTACAAGGCCGTACTCTCCATCCACCTTCTCATCCAGCAGCACCCGAGACTTTTTACCCATAATCCTGCTCTCCAGGTAGGGCGGCTCATCTGAGCATCCCGGAGACATCTTTTTCCTGGCGTTCCTGAACATTTCATGGAATCACCATCATGAAGAAGGCGTGAACTCAAGGATTTTTTTTAAAAGCATTAACATCATTAGAAGCATCAGTAGCAGCTTATATAGCATTGTATTTAATTTGCTTCATGGATGCTTCATAACGTTAAATGTAACTATAAATGGATAAAAATACATAATTTTTAGTTTTTATGTAATTGTTGTGGTATAACTGGAATAAACCACTCTGGGATGTGCTTTGATAGGAAAATCAACTTTGGGATGGTGACCTTAACTTCTCGTCAGGTCACATGACACCATGTCGTCATTGATTACTTTCCTATAACATAACATCATGAACGCATAGTGTTTTATCTCTTATTTAGTAGTTTGAGCATTATTTAAGCATTGAGACTCACACTAGCTCCTCCCGCACCTCCTCTGGCGTGTCAGCGGCGATGATGAACACCTCAGTCATCTCCTCACGCAGCATGTTGCAGGAGTATCCGATGTTCTCCGCCGTCTCTGCTCGACAACACAGGTGAGAAGCACCTTCACTTTCATTTCAGAGTAGTGCACTTTGTAGAATCGTGCAAATCACAAAGCAAACTCCATGCTGAAATCATGACACGCTCTCCTCTGAGGACATCACTGGGCTCAGTAATTCTACTTGTAATGAATACGTTCATTAAAAATATTATAAATATAAATAAAATTGAAACTATATCATCATCTGAATCACTTAAGTACAATATCACTTTTCATCTTTAGACCACGCCTCCTACCGGAGTCCAAATCTGGCTCAGAGCTTATGCTGAGGAAGGCAATGATTCAGATTCATGGTGCAGCGATGATTGTTTTTCTTTTTAGCTCTTTCCTCACTTGTTAGCTTCATCTAGTTGTACAAAACTAAAGAAGCAAATTTTAGACACCAAACGTGTCTCGGATGATGGACGACAGGAATATGTTAGTGGTGAAAGTGCAGCACTGGTGAAGAGGAAGTGTATGTGTGGATAATCTGACCCTGTTTGTCTCCTGTTAGCACCCAGATCTTGATGTCGGCTTTGGAGAGCTGCTCGATGGTCTGAGGAACTCCATCCTGCAGTTTATCCTCCACTGCAGTCGCCCCGATCAACTACACACACACATTCATACACACACACGGTTCTGTCAGAAAACTTTCCAAACTGGATCAAGGTCCTGTTAATTACTCTTTATGAACGCTTTTTTATATATATATATATACACACACACACACATATATATATCATAACTTGGTAACACATTGTAAAAAAAATGCTATATAAATGTAGTAATGTCTCAAAGGTTCTATAAAGCACTATAGTTTATTCTTTGATAACTTTGAAGTGAAGGTGTGGTTTCTTCTCCTTGTCAGTCTGAATGAAATAGGCATATCCTATGTGCCCATCAGCCACACTGAAAGAGGCGTGGCCTCTGTGCCTGCCAGTCACAGTGAAGGAAGTGTGGCCTCTGTGCCTGCCAGTTACAGTGAAGGAGGCGTGCCCTCTGTGCCTGCTAGTCACAGTGAAGGAGGTGTGGCCTCTGTGCCTGCCAGTCACCGTGAAGGAGGCATGGCCTCTGTGCCTGCCAGTCACAGTGAAGGAGATGTGGCCTCTGTGCCTGCCAGTTACAGTGAAAGAGGTGTGGCCTATCTGCCTCACATTCCTCATGAAGAAGTCGGGCCTCATAAAACTTGTCATCATTATGTATTACATTTTATAGAAAGGCAAAATCACATTAAGGAATTCTTTTTTTAATTTACCATGAGATCCTTCTCGATCTCCTCATATATGGCATCGAGCTTCGCCTCACGGTCCTCCAGTGCAGTGCTGGCCTCATGGTGGCGCTGTCTCCAAGCAGCAAATTCAGCTTCATCCAAGTCCTTATAGGCCAGAGCCAGAGTGCGTAAGCCTTCACCGGCAAACTCCTGCACACACACACACACACACACACACACACACATGGTCAAATAAAAAATGCAAAGACTGATATTTTGAGTTTCACCTTATAAGGACATTGTATGCCATGTAAATCTTTAACAAGGTTCGAAACATGGCCCCACCCATAAATGTGTAAGCTGCCATTTTACACACACACACTCACATTGAGGTGTTCGGTGGTGGCGTCCATTAGTTTGGAGCAGGATGGATGAAGCCTCTGATAGATGATGGTGTCTGCCCCTTTACAGTACAGAGTGAGCCTGCCGTCTGGACTCCGCACTACACACACACACACACACACGTAATTAAAATGGTTTTTGAAGTTGAATGTACGACCACTCTCTGAAAAACACAGACAACTCAACTGTATGCACTATTACACCATAACAAAAAATTATTTATCTAGATGCTAATTGTGCATGGGTGAAAATAGTACTGTCTACTCGATACACTCATAATATTTATTAGTAATATAAATATTAAACGTGACGTAATCTAGTTTGTCTTTTATTACACAATGAAATACAACCCCGATTCCAAAAAAGTTGGGACAAAGAACAAATTGTAAATAAAAACGGAATGCAATAATTTACAAATCTCAAAAACTGATATTGTATTCACAATAGAACATAGACAACATATCAAATGTCGAAAGTGAGACATTTTGAAATTTCATGCCAAATATTGGCTCATTTGAAATTTCATGACAGCAACACATCTCAAAAAAGTTGGGACAGGGGCAATAAGAGGCTGGAAAAGTTAAAGGTACAAAAAAGGAATAGCTGGAGGACCAAACTGCAACTCATTAGGTCAATTGGCAATAGGTCATTAACATGACTGGGTATAAAAAGAGCATCTTGGAGTGGCAGCGTCTCTCAGAAGTAAAGATGGGAAGAGGATCACCAATCCCCCTAATTCTGCGCCCACAAATAGTGGAGCAATATCAGAAAGGAGTTCGACAGTGTAAAATTGCAAAGAGGTTGAACATATCATCATCTACAGTGCATAATATCATCAAAAGATTCCGAGAATCTGGAAGAATCTCTGTGCGTAAGGGTCAAGGCCGGAAAACCATACTGGGTGCCCGTGATCTTCGGGCCCTTAGACGGCACTGCATCACATACAGGCATGCTTCTGTATTGGAAATCACAAAATGGGCTCAGGAATATTTCCAGAGAACATTATCTGTGAACACAATTCACTGTGCCATCCGCCGTTGCCAGCTAAAACTCTATAGTTCAAAGAAGAAGCCATATCTAAACACGATCCAGAAGCGCAGACGTCTTCTCTGGGCCAAGGCTCATTTAAAATGGACTGTGGCAAAGTGGAAAACTGTTCTGTGGTCAGACGAATCAAAATTTGAAGTTCTTTATGGAAATCAGGGACGCCGTGTCATTCGGACTAAAGAGGAGAAGGACGACCCAAGTTGTTATCAGCGCTCAGTTCAGAAGCCTGCATCTCTGATGGTATGGGGTTGCATTAGTGCGTGTGGCATGGGCAGCTTACACATCTGGAAAGACACCATCAATGCTGAAAGGTATATCCAGGTTCTAGAGCAACATATGCTCCCATCCAGACGGCGTCTCTTTCAGGGAAGACCTTGCATTTTCCAACATGACAATGCCAAACCACATACTGCATCAATTACAGCATCATGGCTGCGTAGAAGAAGGGTCCGGGTACTGAACTGGCCAGGCTGCAGTCCAGATCTTTCACCCATAGAAAACATTTGGCGCATCATAAAATGGAAGATATGACAAAAAAGACCTAAGACAGTTGAGCAACTAGAATCCTACATTAGACAAGAATGGGTTAACATTCCTATCTGTGGCCTTGGGCAGAAAAGTGACGCGTTGACTAAATTGGACCTTAAACAGAGCCAAAGAGCAATTACTGACTACGCCACCAGGGGACTTTCACCCCAGGAATATTAACCAGAAAACACTTCACTATGTTGACACGCAAGGTTCATTTGACTAAAGACACCAGAGACCAAAGTTATGGAAATACAAAAAGGCTATTTTATTTTGTTTCAATGTTTACAAAATAATTATTTCCTTTACTTCACAATCACTTTCATTCACACTCCAAAGGACTAACTAACACGCATGTGGGGCAAGGGTAAGGGAAAAATCAATATTAACAGGGCCGAGGCCTACCAGCAGGGGGCAAGATACCAGGAGACGGAGAAGAGATCCAAAGAGGCACACCATGCAAGCCCACGTGTCACACTCACTACAAACCAAATCAAAATAAATCAAATAAAATCAAAAACATAAAAGGAGAATTCCACACAGGCACACGTGAACACACACACGGACAATAGGAAAACACCACCACCTAAGGAATCAGCTGCCACCCCGCCTTGGGCACACAGTACCTGAAAAGTTAATCAACAGAAAAAAAGGTATAAAGAGAGAAAATCAAACAAAGAAATAACACAGCTAGATCACAAACTAACCAATTAAAATGCACAACCACACACGATGTAAACTAAGGGAGGGGAACTACGTGGACCACTGATGATCCACAGCTTGCAATAGCCTCCCACCAGTACTGGCATACAATTGGCAACCAAAGGCTGCTTGCCACGGCAGAAAAGGTTGGCAGACGTGGTTACTAGCCACACACAAATTCACATAAAATAAGCTCTCGTGAGCATTAAACCAAATAAACAAAATACAATTAAAAAAAAAAAGCATTAACATAAATCAGGCCGGGCGGCACGGTGGTGTAGTGGTTAGCGCTGTCGCCTCACAGCAAGAAGGTCCTGGGTTCGAGCCCCGGGGCTGGCGAGGGCCTTTCTGTGCGGAGTTTGCATGTTCTCCCCGTGTCCGCGTGGGTTTCCTCCGGGTGCTCCGGTTTCCCCCACAGTCCAAAGACATGCAGGTTAGGTTAACTGGTGACTCTAAATTGAGCGTAGGTGTGAATGTGAGTGTGAATGGTTGTCTGTGTCTATGTGTCAGCCCTGTGATGACCTGGCGACTTGTCCAGGGTGTACCCCGCCTTTCGCCCATAGTCAGCTGGGATAGGCTCCAGCTTGCCTGCGACCCTGTAGAAGGATAAAGCGGCTAGAGATAATGAGATGAGATGAGATGAGATGAGATAAATCAGGCCCAATAAGATAGCCCACTGGCTATCCACAGCTATAGAAAAAGAGCCTCCTACCAGCAGGTGAAACCTGAGCAGGACTAAAACAAATAAACAAAAATACCCAATTTAACAGAAAAGAAAATATCCCTCATACCACACTCCAAACACACACATTGATTATAAATGAATGATGATCAGGCACACAAACAGTCTCACACACATACACACACACACACCCTACAAAAGTTAAAACTAGTGTTAAAGGGCTGTGGTGGTTTCGCAGCCCTCCTCATGCAGGCAGCTGCACCAATCAGAGAAAACAGCACTTAGTAGAAACGCGCTGGCAAGAACAGCAGCAAACCCGGACCAAAACCGGCAACACCACACGATCCAAAACTTCTCGCCTAATCCCAGCGAGGCTCACAGAATTCCATGGGTCATCTGCACTTAATACAGATGCCAAGAGAACATTCGGAAGTCACTGCACACAAAATGCACAGCTGGACAAGACCGGAGGAAAGCCAAACAGTGGATACACGGCCACAGGTAAACGGGCAGGGGTGTGACAGGAAACAGCAAGGGGGGGGGGGGGGGGGGGGGGGCGTCACGCCTCCAGAGTTCAAAATCACTCTACCATAAATAGGCTCGTGACGCACGCCATTGATTAATTGGACTGGCCCCTCCCAATGCAGCCAGATCTCAAGGAAACTGCGGAGTAAGAGGTAATTCCACCTGCTACATATCCCTAAACTTGAGCAACTTGTCTTCTCAGTCCCCAGACGTTTACAGACTGTTGTAAAGAGAAAAGGGGATGTCTCACAGTGGGAAACATGGCCTTGTCCCAACTTTTTTGGAATCAGGGTTGTAGTTCACGATAGGCTATCTAGCTCCCTGGTTAATTTGGCTACTTATATAACTAACTAATATTAGCTAGATTGTTAGCTAACATGGCTAGCTACCACTGCCAAACACCTGCTGCTGGAGAGGGAGCATTAGCTAAGCTTATTAATTAGCATTCAGCTAAACTATGTAGCTTAGCTGAATGCATGCCAAATTATCATATTGTGCCAATAAAACTGGTATTTCATGCTAATCATTGTGACAAGCCAAATTATTTTGAAAATGACTTTTCTTCCTTACTTTAGACGCCTATGAGTCAGCAGTTTGGAATAAAAAGACACATGCTAGGTTTGTTTTTGTATGTGAGTCAGTTATTATGTTTTGCTAATTCTGCTCTAATGTAATAAAAAAAAAAGATGCGTATCCTTTGAGTTTGACCCCTACAAATAATATGCAGTACTCCGTTGATTACCAATGACTGACATCCTCTTGCGGACATTGTTGAAGTCCAGCACAGCCAGCAGCTCGTACGTGGTGTGGATATCCATCTCCACCACTGAGATAGTCTCAGGGGTGCGACTGCGAAACACATAGCCAAAGTTGCGCGCTGCAGTGACTAGCGCTCCTTCATCAGGAGACTGGGCCTGGTAGAACAGCTGACCTGGAGAGGAAGAAAGTGTATACCTTATCGCACACATCATTCACAATCGACACAAGCGTCATTCACATGCTACTTCCTGTTCGCTTTGTTTTTCAGTTAGCTGTTAATGCTAGGTGTAATTTTAGTCAAAGTAAGCCTTTTTCTAGCAATTTACCAACGTATCTGAGGTAAATGTTGATATTCCTGATGGATTTGTCTTGTTTATAGTGTCATTCTGCTTTTACATTGTCTGTATAAAGACATACAAACTACATGCTAGCTAGCAAGCTAGCTCAATTCGCATTCAAATTCTATATTAATTGTAATTAATCACTGTTGTGATACAACATTCCTCCATACTGCACAACCCATGGACATTCTGTTAGTTATAAATGCTAAGTATATGGCTAACTGAGCTCTACATAGATTTCTTCCTGTCCACTTTCATTTTCAGTTAGCGGTTGATGTATTAATACATCATTGTTGATTATACTGTCATTATAGTTACACTAAGCCTCATCTCATCTCATTATCTCTAGCCGCTTTATCCTGTTCTACAGGGTTGCGGGCAAGCTGGAGCCTATCCCAGCTGACTACGGGCGAAAGGCGGGGTACACCCTGGACAAGTCGCCAGGTCATCACAGGGCTGACACATAGACACAGACAACCATTCACACTCACATTCACACCTACGCTCAATTTAGAGTCACCAGTTAACCTAACCTGCATGTCTTTGGACTGTGGGGGAAACCGGAGCACCCGGAGGAAACCCACGCGGACACGGGGAGAACATGCAAACTCCGCACAGAAAGGCCCTCACCGGCCACGGGGCTCGAACCCGGACCTTCTTGCTGTGAGGCGACAGCGCTAACCACTACACCACCGTGCCACCCCCACACTAAGCCTTTCTGAGGTAATTTATCAACACATCTGAGGGAAACATTAATATATTTAATGGCTTTGTTTTGTTAGCTACATGCTAGCTAGCTAAAATTGTCTTCTGTGTAATTTTTGGTAATATAATAGCATGTAGGCTTTCTGGCGTCCAGCTGCTGTATGTTCTCACAAGTTTAACCACCTAAACAGGAAATATGTTATTTGTTATTTTGCATTCATTTGATATTGTGTTCATTGTGTTTCTTCTTTTTTTTCTTGGAAGCAAAATTTGCTCATAACATTGTAGTTTTTCAATATGGCAGCACCCATGGAAATTCAGTTAGTTGTCAATGCTATATAGAGTATATACAACTTATACTACAAATTATAAATGAAACCAAGCTTTTGCCAAGTAATGTTCCAACACATTTGAGGTAAATGTTAATATTCTTAATCAGTTAGCCTTGCTTATAGTGTATTTCTGTTTTTACATTGTCTGTATAAAGACATACAAACTACATGCTACTGTAGCTAGCAAGCTAGTTCAATTGGCATTCAAATTGCGCCACTGCCTAGCAACACCGTTCTCACAAATTTAGCCAGCCTGAAGAGCAAGCAAATCACGTAACATCACTGTGTTTCTACAGTAATTATGGTATTTGTAATCAATCACTCTTATGACACAACATTCCTCCATACTGCACAACCCATGGACATTCTGTTAGCTATAAATGGTTAATAATAATAATGTTTTTTCAATATGGCAGCCCCATGGAAATTCAGTTAGTTGTCAATGCTATAGAGTATATACAAATTATAAATGAAACCAAGCTTTTTCTAAGTAATGTTCCAACACATCTGAGGTAAATGTTAATGTTCTTAATCGATTAGCCTTGTTTATAGTGTGTTTCGGTTCTTACATTGTATAAGGACATACATGTTACTATATCCTAGTTAGCGAGCGAAAACTTTAAGCTGTCAGTGTGAAATATAACGTGAACTCGGCCCTTTATAAGAAACGCACTAGCACATCCGAGGGAAATAATAACATTCCAGACATTTTTATCTTGTTTACTGCATTACTGTGGCTTTACATTGTCTATAGAAATAGCGTAAAGGCTATGTGCTAGTTAACTCCATTGCTAGCCTTGTTTCCAGTACAGAATCTTGGAAATCATTTATTGTTCATAGCAGGACATGAAAACACACACGCTAACATATTTAAGGTCTTCAGAAAATATGTAGTTTGAGTTTACTCAGTTGTACCTGGTTATTTAAGCAAATTAAATGAAATGTGTAAAAATCTACATTGAGTGCAACATCAGAGACAGTTCAGTGTTCTAGATAGCGATCTCTTACCCTCAGTCTTCTCCTCGGGCATGACAGTGTGGCAGAGTGCGAGAAGTCTGAAAAAGGCCTGAACCTCAGGAGTTCCTATCTTCACTGCTTCCACAAGGGCATGATCGTAGAAGGAGAACTTTGAGTCAGCCATTGAGTTCCAAGAAAAGTCCACTGTCTCTGTTTTCTACATTTGAAAGATAGATGGACAGAAAGGAAGGCAAGGAGTTGTCTTGTCTTCTGATAAATTCTGAGAAAGTGAGAAGCAAATGAAACCACAGTAGAGACATAAGCACAGTTGCAAATATTTCATTTAATTTGTTACCAACCTCAGTGATCTCTAATCTACGTCCAGAGAAGTCCACAACTTGACCTGGAGAATGAGAAAAAAAAACCAGTTTATCTAGACCAGTGATTCTCAAACTTTTTTCACCAAGTACCACCTCAGAAAATACTTGGCTCTCCAAGTACCACCATAATGACCAACATTAAAATACAGTAGCGTAGTAGGCCTAAGTATTCATTAAAAACAAGGCGGAGGTTTTATTTAACAAGTATATTTAATATTGTTGGCCACTGTAACATTACACACAGTACTTTGAACAGTAACACTGTGTTTAAATATAGGAAAATAAAACACTGTACTTAATGAATCAAATAAATTGGCCAAATTTGCAACATCTGTAGTCTCATCAAGCTGTATGGTAAAATATCTACTGTTCTTAATGCGCTCAATCAGTGTCTTTTTAACATCGTCAGCCATGTCGTTTATTCTCCTTGACACGGTGTCATTTGAAAGCGGCACCAAGTTTAACTCTCTGGCAGCTTTCTCTCCACACATGATACGTGTCATCTCTTTGGCTAATGGTAAACACAGCAGTTCCCCGATTGTGTGCGGCTTACCGGCTCTGGCGATCAGGAGGCTGGCACGATATGAAGCTTCCTGTGCTTTGGCTACGGGTGTACCATAGGACAGAATGATGGACTTGGACTGCTTCAGTTCATCACGTTTTCGTAAAAAAAATGCATTGGTTTGTCCTTTAGTGCTGTGTGTTTGGTTGTAAGATGCCGTTTGAGATGCGATGGTTTCATGGACTCATTGCTCAGAACTTCCCCGCATACAACACACTGCGGCCTGGGCAGCTCCTCTGTCCCGCTCCAAATGAATCCCAGTTTTATGTATTTTTCGTCATACTTCCTCCTCACTGGTTTCTGCCGTTTGCTAGCAGTTCTGGGGCTGGTTTTGCCACTGCCGTTAGCATCTGCGCTCGGCTCACACACGTCCTCTTCAGTTCTCCCTCTCCCCTGATCCACGCTCCCATTCGCGGATTTAAGCCACGACAGTAATTTTGTCGTACTCGTCATAATTAGCAAAGCCACCTCCACCTTTTCCCATCACAGCCTAGTCTACCAATGGCGGATAACCGTCTGTCAGCGGAACCGGCGGGAATGCGTACGTATGCTACATATGGCTATCCAGAAGCACTTGCAAACTTTTTAAAATTATTAACTTAATTTGTATCTCCTTTCATTTTCTTGTCATCGGTTGATAAGATATTTTCATCCATTCGGATATTATGGATAGTATTTCACGTTTTATTTTATTTTTTTAAATTTTATTTATATTTAATTAAGTGATTCTTTGGCGTACCACTAGAATGGAGCCCGCGTACCACAGTTTGAGAATCACTGATCTAGACTATACTTGCTAAAGCTAATGTGCTCTATATACACACTCCATCATGCTGTATATCACCAACCAACAACCAAACAAAAATTACAATCCATTCGTTGGTTTCCACCACATAGCAGACCTTAAACAAAAATATCTTCTTAAAAAGAAATCTTAAAAATCAATCTGTGAAAATCAGTGATGGTTATAATAAAGAGGATCTCAGGATTGATAGAAATGCTCAATAAAAATCATGCTAATGCAAAGTAGAATTATCTCATAGTCTCACCATATGACTTCCCATTGATGGAGCACCGATTGAAGGCCATAATATTTTGGGTTAAGGTGCCTGTTTTGTCAGAGAAGATGTATTTGATTTGGCCCAGCTCTTCATTTAGCGTTGTGGTTCTGGCCTGGGCTGGTGTATCATTCTTAGCATGGTACATCTTCCTGTCCCAGTCGATGTAGTAGCTGTTTCCAAGTCGGAGGATCTCCACGCTGTATACAGAAAAATCAAAGAGAACCAAAATATGATCACTCTCTTACAGAATACTCATCATGAAAAAAAGCAACATGTAGACCCATGTTCGATTTAAAAAAATAAAGAAAATCCAGGGTCTTATAAGTCTTTTATAATAGATACCATTGTGCAAAATTAATAAATTAATTAATAAAATGTACATAAAAAAGACCAATGGGCTTCATAAATGTTTGCATAACCCAAACTGGACAAAACAAGTTCAGTCAGATTTCAAAAATTTTCAGAAACACTGATTTATTTTCTTCGTGCTTGTGTGCATATGTTGATGAAGGATAATTACTCATAAATTACTTCCACTCATGTGAAAAAATGAACACTGACACCTTTCTATTTTAGTCAGCATTAACTTTTTCAGCAGTTTGTGCTACAGTAGCTGTTCTGTGGGATTGGACCATCTGGGCTAGCCTTCATGCCCCGTGCGAATCAATGAACCTTCGACATGAATGACCTTGTCGCCGGTTCACTGGTTGTCCTTCCTTAGACCACTTTTGGTAGGTACTAACCACTGCATACCAGCAACACCCTACAAGATGTGCCATTTTGGAGATGCTCAAACCCAGTCATCCAGCCATCACAATTTGGCCCTTGTCAAAGTCGCTTAGATCCTTAGGCTAGCCCATTTTTCCTGCTTTCAACACATCAACTTCAAGAACTGACTGTTCTCTTTCTTGCTGCCTAATATATCCCACTCCTTGACAGGTGCCACTGTAATGAGCTAATCAGTGCTATTCACTTCACCTGTCAGTCAGTGGTCATCATGTTATGGCTGATTGTGTAAATCTAGAGTACCCAGGCTATCATAGATACCATGTTTAGGGAAAACCGAACATGCATGAAGGCATGTGAGCGTCATAGGATGCCAAAATTATGGCATACATGGGATTATACAGCATATTGAAGCTTGAGACATACCAGATTGGTCACTTATCAGTTACTTAGTGCTGGCTGTAATAAAATGTTACACCGCATTAAAAGATGCCATGGAAAACGGAACCCACTTCTACACCAATGGAGTCATTATGGGATTTACATACTGTAAATACCAAATATCTTGTGTAAATGCTCCGAGAAATGATGTACAAAGAAATCAAAATGTTTATATCCAACTTGATAAATGAAGTGCAATGTGTGTGCATTGAGTTTTGTGTGAAAAAGTTAAACAGGAAACAGAAATTCTTCAAATGATATGAACTGACTTTGGTAGCTCTTGCATGGCTTTCAGAGGAATTTCAAATTATCTTTTGAATTTAATGAACCTTTAACCGTCAGTGTTAATATAAACGCATGTGTATCTGGCTTATCAACAGGTTCAAGGTTGGATTTCTGATTGAGAAATAATTGCTATAAAATGACACAGTGATAACTGTAACTCCTAAGGGTTCATAAACAGCACATAACGATGTGTGTACACTAGTAATATGAAATAAATCTCATAGAATATATCTCGCATGTTACATCAGCCTCCATAGATGTAAATTCATTGAACGAATATCCATTAATCTGTGTTTACTTGAACTGGATTTTCATTTCACATCAAGGCTTAACATTAACGGTAGTCCGACTGTCCGGGACAAACAAATGTTTGGTCCAGACAAGTCATATCTGCATCTGCCTGTCCGATGGGATGAGTTGAATATTTGCTGAAAATCACCATTTTATACTAATTATTCAAGACTTACATCAGTAAAGTTCCAACAAAACTACTTCAATCACCTCAGTGATCCAGCCGTGTTTTTGTTTACGAAATTCTAGGTAAGCCGAGTACAGCAGGTGCGAGTGTAAAAATAACCACGTCATAAGACTTTAAATACATTGAAATCGGAGAAATAGCAATCAAACTCCTCAATAAAATAAATATCTGTGGTGAATCTTCATTTCATTCAGGCATTCATTGTATTTTTCTTTTGTATGGTTCACATTAACCATCACAAATATCGTAAAACATTTCGTGGGAATTTTACGACAGTGCCGAACTCACTTACGGCTTTTGTTTTCATTCAGAACATGATTCTGTTCCCCTGATCATATCCAATTCATTTTCTTTAAAGTAATTTATACTTCAGGTTTTACTGGATTAATCAAGATGTCACTTTATTTCCTCCAGAAGCTCTGAATTTGGGTGAGTTTGGCTGAATTTGGCAGCTCTTTTTTTGTTTTGTTTTGTTTCATACGAAACCTTGTCCACACCAGTAGATGAGAGGCAATTTTTTTGTAAAAGAAGAAGAAGAAGAAGAAGAAAAAGAAGCAGAAGACCCACAAAAAAAGCAACAAGATATGGAATGAAAGTATTTCTCTTAAAACTGCAGATCAGGTAATGGGTTAGAACAACACACGCACCATCATGGTGCATTAGATAGTTTTTGTTTATTGTTACAGTTAAAATTTGAGTTTTATTGAAAAATTATAAATCATTAAAGCATAATAATTATCATAATTATGCCTGCTTTTTGATAAACTTTTTAATGACTTTGTTTCATTGAACTAGCAAATACTTAGCAATAAAAAGGTTATGGTCAGGACAAGTGGATTAAAAAGTTAATGTCGAGCCTTGCAGATATAAATTCACAGTGTTGGTTGAGTACCAGGAGAAGACTGACCTTACATAGAGTGAAATGGGGACCACTGTGTTAAGGATGATGACGTAGGACCAGAAGGACAGGAAACTGGACAATGTGGCATCAGTGCCGTCCTGCAGCGGGAGGAAGGCTGTAAACGAAACGCCCTCCCGATGCTCCCAAATCGAATTCCCGATAGCCAGAATGGTGCACATAAGCCCCAAAAGGCCGAAAATCTGAAGGATAGAAGGACAGATCAGAAGAAAAATCCTCCAGTTCAGCAGATAGCTTTTCATAAACTTCTAGCACATGCATTTCAGACCAAATGCAGTTTTTAAATCACTCACAAACAGAACCAGGATGTTCATCAGGCGATCGATGCTCGTACGCTTGAAGACTGATTTCCCAGAGTTCTGCATCAGCTTGGTGTCAGGACCTGGTGGGGTTCAGAAAACATCGCAACAAAATGTACCACTCAGAAGTGTGCGTACATCTACAGGAAACTCTTTATGTTTGATTTTCTGAGCTTTACACTGCATAAACACAACTGCAATCTCATTATTTAATGTTTCAACCTCTGAAATTTCTACAAACTCTGTACTTACTATCAGAGCTACACACCTTCCTTATTAGTTACCAACTAATTAACAGTTATTCCATGAAATCGAGTCGTACATGAGCTGATACCCAATGAGGCGCGTAGCACTGAGTTGTCTATAAGCCATGTACGATGAGATTGAGTGGAATAACTCTTTTATTCTATCCACATTCACTGGATTTGAGAAACAGAGCGTTTTTAGTTTTATTTTTTGCAAATTCGATAAATTAAAAATTTTGGACAAAACGTCCGACAAAATCATTTCTGCTTAGAATGTAAACAAACCGGCGAAATGACAGGAACAATTTGTGAAAAATGCGATAATTATCAAAAAATTAAAAAAAGATACGTTCTTACCATGAAATACTTTTATTCCATATTTTGTTGCTTTTTTTTTTTGTATTTTGGGGGGTTTTGTTTTCTAGTAGAGTTTTTATTTCATCCTCGGTTGGTTCAGCAACACGCTCCGCCATTTTGTTTTTCTCTACTCATGGTATATGAGCTGATATCCTAGTAGTAGAGTCGCCAATCAGAGCGAGATTGGGGGATATATATATATATATATATATATATATATATATATATATATATTATTGATTATGATGTCTGATTCCATTATTTAGTATGTTTTTATTCGTTACAGGTAAAAATAATCCAGACAGTTGTATTAATTAGTACTTCAGTGAAGTAACCTATTTTTATTGACTTGAGGTAACTTAGATAGACAGGGTTGACTCATGGTGTGTACCTCCAAACACCACAAGACCGAAACACCATTCTGTGTTGCGCAGCGTGCAGCCTCGGAGCAGAATCCTCTCATTATCCAGAGCAAATGTTTCCCCATTCACAGTCAATGTTCCTGTAAACTTATCCAAACGGTTGTTGGGAACCTCACAGTGCACCTCACCTGAACACACACACACACACACACACACACACACACACACACACACATACACACAACAGTAATAGTAATGTTACAGTCAGCTACTCCACAATTATTCTTGAAGCACTCTTTAACAGACTGAACAGAAATTATTACTCACAATGATTCTAACTCAAACACAACAGAAACACACTTCCCAGGTGGTAACCATAATACCTGGTGAACAAGGTGGTTCAGAGGCAACAGTGAAGACTGATAGCTTCATAAATTCACAAAGTATCAGGATATTTTGCCACAAAAACTGACTGCCTGTGTTTGTAGTTTCTGCCAAATATTATATTGGGATGCTGATCAAGTCTCCAGGACTCACCGTTAAAAGCCGCCAGTCTCTCAATGTTATCTCCCATCTCTCCTGTGACTGTTAGAGCCTGTTTAACCTTCAGATTGGTCTCCCTAAGAGAGAGAAACAGAAAGAAAGAGAGAATGAAAGGATACGGAAGGTTTTTACATGTAGTTTTTACATGTAGTGAACTGTTTCTGACCCGTCCAGTTCAGCCGTCTCGATGTAGATGAGGTTCAGGGGCTCGCTGCTGGACAGGAGCAGCAGATCAGCCTGCGTGGGACAGAGGAGAGAGAGAGAGAGAGAGAGAGAGAGAGAGAGAGAGAGAGAGAGGGGGAATAAGGAGGAGATAATGAAGCAAGGAACTGATCTCAAATCAGTATTATTTTAAACACCCAGCTCACTTTCTATGTTTGACTTCACTTACTAGTTTTAAAATACGAGCTTACTTTTTTATTTTCTAGGTTTTCTTTCACTAACATGATTGTCTTTCACTTGCTAAATTAGTTTTTAGTTGCTAGATTAGTTTTCATGTACACTGCTACCTGCTAGTTACTGCCACTTCAAGCTTGAAAGCATAGTTTTGATAGTTTTGGCTGGAATAAAAAGAAAGAGAGAGAGAGAGAGAGAGAGAGAGAGAGAGAGAGAGAGAGTGTTCACGAGTGTACGAATGTGAGCATAATCACCGTGACAAACTGGTTGTTCTCCAGCTTAATGATGTCGCCCACTTGAACATTCATCCATTTTTCAGTCCTCAGCCTGTTGTTGGAAACAAACAAACAAGTTTATTATTATTATTATTATTATTATTATTATTATTATTATTATAATGGCTTAATTGATTTGAATTTTAAATTCATAAGTCTGAATTTTTATGCTTTTTTCCCCAAAATTGTTAATCAAATTCTGAAATTTTATTTGTATTCCACAAATTAAAAATTTACATCAAATTAAATTTAAATGTACCATGAGCAAAAGTGGAAAGTCCAAAAAAATTTGGGGTTAGGATACATATTAATTTCCGATTTATCACATTTAATGAATATAATTGTTTCTTTGGCTCGAATAAAATGCTTTTGAAACCCAGTTCTACACTTTAATGCCCCTGGTGTGTGTGTTAATGTCATGTGTGTGGAGGTGCAGCAGCAGAAACTCACTGTCCGTTGATGAGGACGTCGACCTTACGATTGTTCACCTGTTTGTCATTTTTGTGTCTCTTCTGTAAACAGAAGAAACCGTGAAAGAGTTTTTTTTTTTTTTTTAGAGCGTGGTGGTGGTGGTGTGTGTGTGTGTGTGGGTGGGGGGTGGATTCTGATTATGGCATTTCTGTTCACTGTTACCGGACCTGTGGTATAATCTTAAAGTGCATATTCTGGACCAATTTTGTTTTTTTTATATGAAAGTATGTCCCTTTACACACTCATCCAGAAGGGTAATTTTGCACAAGGCCATCTGTCTAAAGCAGAAAAAAATAAAATAACAAAACACGTCTGGAAAAATCCCAAGGGAGTCTGGAGCCAGATTCGTGACGTCACCTGCGGAAGCGCCAGCAGGCTGCGCGAGCTTGCACGGTTTCAGTGCACAGCCTGTGTAGACCAAGTTTAGCAGCTAGCGATTTTGCATCGAAATATGGAATTGTCACCTGAGCGCAACGTGGGAAATGATGAGTACTAATCCCATCAAGATTGGTGTTGCTACACCCTCCTACGATACATCTGTTAACCATTTTAATAATTACGCGATAATGTTGAAGAAATTTATAGAAAACCACCAGGTCGTTTTCTCATAAACAAACCAGCGCTGACATAGGATTCAGAAGGAATCATCCCGCACACAATGTCACGAAAATCAGTGTTTGCCGGGAAATCCAAATGCCAAGTTTTTTCAGAGGCGGACCAATTCGCCTCAAATGGCTTGATTTCAACTGAATTTTTCTGGTATTGCGCAAGGTAAAAAATTGCACAAAATGCAAAATGTGATAGATATTTGACCAAAGTTTAATATAAAATAGGAGAATTACATTGATCTTGCTCCTGAATTAACCCGTGATATGCACTTTAAAGACGCTACTCATTAAAGCGTCTTTACTCACACACGGCAGTTGCAAGGAACTGATCTCAAATCAGCATTATTTTAAACATCCAGCTCCCTCTCTGCGTTAGCCTTCACTTACTAGTTTTAAAATGCGAGCTTGCTTTTTTATTTGCTAGCTTTTCTTTGACGAATGTGATTATCTTTGACTTGCTAAATTAAGTTTCAGTTGCTAGATTAGTTTTCCTGTACACTGCTACCTGCGAGTTCCGACCAGTTCAAGCTTGAAAACATAGTTTTGATAAAAGCTGTGTGAGGGATGTGGCATTAGACTCCTGACTGGTCAGAGTGAAGTTTGCGCATGTTAAGATTTATATTTTTATACAATTTAATATTAAATATTATACTAAAATATAATTTAATATTAAAATGAAAGATATTTGATCTAAGTCCATGTGACATCATGATTCGTTGTACATTCACGAAAATCAAATACAGATGTGGGGAGCTTTAACACCGTGGTTTAATTATTTAAAGATTTGCCTGAGTAATACATCAATAAATGTCTGAGGTGAGTTGGACTTCAGATCACAGCCCTCACATCACAGACGGCTCTGAAACAGAGCAGAAGAGACAGTAGAGTAACATGAACAGCACTCACGACATCATCGGAACCGTCTTTGGCCAGTGTGATGCTCAGCACCAGGAGCAGCGGCACCACTGTAGTGAACCATGATAGAGACGAGATCTGCGGGATCAACTGCAACACACAAACACACACCATAAACAACACCACAAACACGACAAACACACACACTACAAACACCACACACACCATAAACAGCAAAAACATCACAAACAACATAAAGGCCACAGTCACTATAAACACCACAACAAACACCATAAACACCACAAACAATGTAAACCCCATCAACACTAAACACTCCAAACACCAAAACCATCATTCACAGCACAAACACCATCAACACTAAACATTACAAACATAAACAACAAAAACATCAACACAACACCATAAACAGCACACAAACACCATAAACACTACAAACACTACACATACCACAAACACCAAAACAGCTAAAATATCATAAACACAACATCATAAACAACATAAATGCCAGAGACACTATAAACACTACAAAAACACCATTAACACAACAAACACTACATATACCACAAACACGAAAACATCAAGAATATCATAAACACCATAGACACCATAAACACCACAACAAACACCATAAACACCACAGACAATGTAAACACCATAAACACTAGACACTCCAAACACCATAAACAACACACAAACACAAACTACACACAAACAACATAAACATTACAAACACCACAAACAGCAAAAGCACCATAAACAACACAAACACCATCAACAGTAAACACTACAAGCACCACAAATACCATTAAGAGTAAAATCATAAACAACGTAAATGCCACAGACACCATAAACACCACAAAAACACCATAAACAAAAAACACCACGAACACTCCAAACACCACAAAGAGCAAAAATACCATAAATGCCACAACAAACATCAGGAAGACACCAAGAGCACCATAAATAACACTACAAACACCAAACAACATAGACAATGTAAACACCACAGGCACCAAAACACCACAACAAATGCCATAAACACCACAAACAATGTAAACACCATCAACACTAAACATTACAAACTTCAAAAACATAATTCGCAACATAAACATAATCAACACTACAAACACCATAAATAACAAAAACATCATTAACAGCACAACACCATAAACAACACACAAACACCATAAACACTACAAACCCAAACATATACCACAAACACCAAAACAGCAAAAACATCATGAACTCATCATAAACAACATAAATCCCTCAGACACCATAAACACCACACAAACATCATAAACACCACAAACAACGTAAACACCATAAACACTAAACAATTCAAACACCACAACAAACACCATAAACACCACAAACACCAAAATGACAAAAGCACCGTAAATCAAACACTACACACCACAAACACCATAAACAACACAAACACCATCAACACTAAACACTACAAACACCACAAATACTATTAAGAGCAAAAACATCATAAACAGCATAAATGCCACAGACACCATTAACACAAAAACAACATAAATACCACAAATATCTTAAACACCATGAACACTACCAAACATGACCAAACACCATAAATAGCAAAAACACCATAAACAACACAACAAACACCATAACAATTGTAAACACCACAGGCTCCATAAACACTACAAACACCATAAATGTTATAAGGAGCAAAAACATCATAAACAACATAAATGCCACAGACACCATAAACACCACAAAACACTGTAAACAAGAAACACCATGAACACTCCAAATACCACAAAGAGCAAAAACACCATAAACACCATGAAGACACAATATAAACACTACAAACACCAAGGACACCATAAATAACACTACAAACACCACAGGCACCAAAAACACCACAACAAACACCATAAACACCAAACCACAAACATCATAAACAACATAAACCCTAAACACACCACAAATCCCATCTAAACATCATGATTTGAGTGTTAATTTTTGGCCATTTAAAGGTACTGGAGTTCGATGTGTGACAGTCAGTGTGTATTTCTGTCACCTCTCCCAGTTTTTATGGAGTACACAGTACCTCTAAGTGGCTCAGTGCTTTTATACAAGATTAATTACTTGGTAATTAATGTTTAATGATTACAGATTTATCTTTTATGGGTAATAAATATCGTAAAATTCTACAAAAATGTTCATGCAAAATGTCATACAAATTATTATGTTACAAGAAAATGAATGTAAAAATCACAAAAACATTCAAGTCAAATATTACAAAAATGTTCATATAAAAATATTTAAAAAGTGTCTGTAAAATGTTAAAACGGTTAATGCAAGTTTAAAAAAAAGCTAATATAACATACATTTTAAAATATTATTTATTTCAAAAATTTACAAACCTGTTCATGTAAAATTTCAAATAGTGAATAAAAATCTTAATTAAGAATGTTAATGTACATTATTACAAAAGTGTTTATTTAAACAATAAAAATTTTCAGAGTTAATGTAGAAAAATGTAAAAGTGGTTCTGCGAGTTGTGCTGGTTCTGTCCATTTCACCTGTAAGATGAGCAGGAAGACGAAGTAGGCGTTGGCCAGACGCTGGAACTGCTCGAACAGATTGAGTGGCAGGAAGGTGAAGATGTTGTATTTAGAGGTTTTGATGGTGTTGTTCTGCAGAGACACAATCACACACTTACAGACAGTACACACACACACACACACACCGTGTAGAGAGAATCACTTCTCTGTGCTGATCTTTACTTACAGCGTATCCAAAGGAGAGATTAAATTCTCTGTCGTTTGCTCGCAAATGTCTTTGCTCTGTGTCATAAAAAAAACACCGTCAATATAAACATAAACTCACAAGGAACAAGAGAAATACAAAGAGTTTTACTACGCTAACTAAATAACTATTTAATTAACTATAATACAGAAAGAAATGTAGAAATAATAATAAACAAACAGCTAAACATTTCTACATCGGGTTTGTGATTACCTCCAGGAACTGTGTTGGAGGAGGTTATGTTTTCGCCCCCATTTGTTTGTTTGTTCCCAACGTAACTCAAAAAGTAGTGAACGGATTGGGATTAAATTTGGAGGAAAGGTGGACCATGGGCCAAGGAACAATTGATTAGATTTTGATGTAAATCTGGATATATATGTAAATCTGCTTGGGGAAGCCATGGCCAAATGGTTAGAGAAACAGCTTTGGGACCAAAAGGTTGCTGGTTTGATTCCCTGAACCAGTTAGCAAGGCACCTAACTCCCAACTGTTCTGGCAAGTGTGGTGGCATGCCTTGTGCCTGATTAGCCAAAGAAAAACTGATGATGCAATTATCAGTTCTTGCAAGAACCTGGCCATGTCTTTTTTTTTTTTTTTAATGGTGGAACAACTCAAAAAGTAGTGAATGGATTTGGATGAAATTTGGTGTCCACCTTTAGTATTATCCTACACTACCGTTCAAAAGTTTGGGGTCACTTTGAAATTTCCTTATTTTTGAAAGAAAAGCACTGTTCTTTTCAATGAAGATCACTTTAAACTAATCAGAAATACACTCTATACATTGCTAATGTGGTAAATGACTATTCTAGCTGCAAATGTCTGGTTTTTGGTGCAATATCTCCATAGGTGTATAGAGGCCCATTTCCAGCAACTCTCACTCCAGTGTTCTAATGGTACAATGTGTTTGCTCATTGCCTCAGAAGGCTAATGGATGATTAGAAAACCCTTGTACAATCATGTTAGCGCAGCTGAAAACAGTTGAGCTCTTTAGAGAAGCTATAAAACTGACCTTCCTTTGAGCAGATTGAGTTTCTGGAGCATCACATTTGTGGGGTCGATTAAATGCTCAAAATGGCCAGAAAAATGTCTTGACTATATTTTCTATTCATTTTACAACTTATGGTGGTAAATAAAAGTGTGACTTTTCATGGAAAACACAGAATTGTCTGGGTGACCCCAAACTTTTGAACGGTAGTGTAGGTTTGAGTGATTTGATATTGATGTTGATAATATGTGGCTTGATGGAGGTATGCGCTCTACTGAGTGTCCTTCTAGTTTGCTTTTGCGTTTTCATGTCTTCACCTGAACTTCAATTTGATGGTTCAAGATAAAAAAAAAAAAAAACATGACCCATAATGATATCACCAACATTGTGATGGTAATTTACAATTTATAAATCCACACAATTAATTATTTAGTTAGCTCAATCAATGAATTAGTGAATGGATTAATTAAATTGTTTAAAGTTGTTTACAGTGTTTGTGACATGGTGTTTATGTTAATCAGCCAATTAATTGATTAATACACTGATTAAACAAATGAATAAATGGAGATTTAGGAATTATCATTTGCCATCACTGTGTTAATTAATTTCCTATTCTATGTATGATTGTACAGAAATGCAAAAAAGTAAGGTGAAAAGATATTTCCAGTACTGATGTTACAATTTTTTGTACAAATTTAAATTTTTTTCTCTTCTGTTCAAGAGTGATTAAAGCACAAGTTAAAAAAAAAAAATCAGTGGCGAACCGTGACTATTAGAGCTGGAACTTGAGCTCAGCCAAACCTTAACCAGACACCAAAAAAGCAACAGGGCAAAGGATTTTTTAAGGGATTAGCACCAGGCTCCCAGGTCTCTCCGTTGTGTGTGGCTGTCGATGTTGATTTTAAAAGTAACTCAGTAAATTACACAGTGAAATGAATACTTAAGTCAGAGTGAAAAATATTATAGCAAGCGTGCAGCGTGGAAGAAGAGTCTGGAGACAGAAATCTTAGTTTCTTGGTCATTAGCCTGTGCTACTTGCTCTCGATAGAGAGCACTGGCTTGACCGCTTTATCATCATTCGCTAACACTACTGATGAACGCTACACCGGCTGGAAGGTGACTTGACTGCTGCGTTGACTTGTGGTTAAGCTCACGTTGGACTTCAAGAAGGCCAAGGGTGATAAATTTTTGGCCCCTCGCTCTCACTATAAATCAAAATCTGATTGGTTAATTAATTCATCTGTCACTTCCTACATAAACATACACTGCCATGGCCTTCTGTCCCGGCAATGAAGTCCTAACCAATGAGTGAGCAGCTCTAAACTCTTCTCAGCCTAGAGACAACAAACAAAACAATCTCATTGGATAAATTGATTTTAATGCTTTCAGGACAGTAACGCTTTCATTTCTGAAGCAAATTTGATAGAAAATTTGGCCAAATTAGAATTAAAAGAGAGTAGTTATCATGAAATTATGAAAGAATGAAAGAAATTAAATATAACATTTGAAATGCTGATAGGTTTGGGCCATCTCTGAAGACCTAGAAGGCCCTGACAGTTCCCCTCTGTAAAAAATATACAGATATATAGGAAGGTATCTGGCTCACAATCATGGGGTTGTTCCAAGACTGAACAAAAAGGTGAACGTTGTTTTTCCTCTTTGCAATTCATAGGGGAACAAACAAACAAATGAGGAGCAAAATGACTAACAGTTATGAAGGTGTGCAAGTGGTAGAATCACCGAAGGGTTATAGGTTGCAAAGGAATTCACAAAGAAACTAAAAAAAACCCTAACAAACGAATCCTGGAAAAAAAAAAGAGAGACAATAAATACAAAACACTGAAGTAAACATAAAAATCATTTTCAAAGTTTTACCAAGAGATATTGCTTTCTCTTTGGAATTGAGTTTATTAATTGTTTTATTATTGGTAGCTTAATTAATTTTTAGGATGCATGTATATTATATATTTTTAAGACGTCCGTTAAATACTGTGGTACATTCTGATTCTTGAAAGAAAAAAAGTGAAAAGTGATGGATGTGTGAATTTTTGTTCATTTAGCAGAAGAAATGTCTAACAGGGAAATTTGTTCCACTGAAAGCGTGCAATTTGTCTCAAACTCTCTCAGATAAACGAATGAGGTCCGTGAAGATGATGATGAAGACAATGACAACATACTCTGTCCGTTTTCTTTCTTACTCTTCACACCACACCATGAAAGCGCAGAGCCCATCTTTCTTCCTACACATCCAGCAGCATGCTGAAGAAAAGACAAAAGAGAAGTAAAAAATTAAATTACACTACCGTTCAAAAGTTTGGGGTCACTTTGAAATGTCCTTATTTTTGAAAGAAAAGCACTGTTCTTTTCAATGCAGATCACTTTAAACTAATCAGAAATCCACTCTATACATTGCTAATGTGGTAAATGACTATTCTAGCTGCAAATGTCTGGTTTTTGGTGCAATATCTCCATAGGTGTATAGAGGCCCATTTCCAGCAACTCTCACTCCAGTGTTCTAATGGTACAATGTGTTTGCTCATTGCCTCAGAAGGCTAATGGATGATTAGAAAACCCTTGTACAATCATGTTAGCACAGCTGAAAACAGTTGAGCTCTTTAGAGAAGCTATAAAACTGACCTTCCTTTGAGCAGATTGAGTTTCTGGAGCATCACATTTGTGGGGTCGATTAAATGCTCAAAATGGCCAGAAAAATGTCTCGACTATATTTTCTATTCATTTTACAACTTATGGTGGGAAATAAAAGTGTGACTTTTCATGGAAAACACAAAATTGTCTGGGTGACCCCAAACTTTTGAACGGTAGTGTATATATATATATATGGAGAGTTACATACAGTATAGAGAGTTAAGGTTCTGCACCAGGTAGTGACCATTTGGTAGGAAGGTTATAGGTTCAAATCCCAGGATTGTAAAAGATCTCTTCGAGACCAAAATGCTGTTGAGTATTCTGTAGATTTCTGATTGGTCAGAAGGTGTTGATGTTGATTCATTTTCTATCACAGCAGCTCTGACAGTAGTGCAGAAAGAAATCACAGTGTGATCGTTCGAATAAATTGTGAATTGTGTGAATCGTGACATGCCATGTCTCAACCCAAGCATGAAGTAGAACACCATAAACAACACAAACACCAAAAACAACAAAAGCACCATAAATAACACAAACACCATCAACACTAAACACTACAAACACCACAAATACCATTAAGAGCAAAAACGTCATAAACAGCATAAATGCCACAGACACCGTTAACACAAAAATAACATAAATACCACAAATATATTAAACACCATGAACACTACCAAACACTGGAAAGAGCAAAAACGCCATGAATGCCACAACGTAACTACTACAAACACCAAAAACACCATAAACAATGTAAACACCACAGGCTCCATAAACACGATAAACATCCCAAACACCACAAAGAGCAAAAACACCATAAACACCACAACAAACACCATGAAGACACAACATAAATACTACAAAATCCAAGAGCACCATAAATAACACTACAAACACCACAGACAACAAAAACATCACAACAAACACCATAAACACCAAACCACAAATGTCATAAACAACATAAACCCTAAACACACCACAAATCCCATCTAAACATCATGATTTGAGGGTTAATTTTTGGCCATTTAAAGGTACTGGAGTTTGATGTGTGACAGTCAGTGTGTATTTCTGTCACTCCTCCCAGTTTTTATGGAGTACACAGTACCTCTAAGTGGCTCAGTGCTTTTATATTTTCTATCACAGTAGCACAGATGCAAATCACAGGACGATCATCCGAATGCTTTATCCTTTCTGTAGTACTTCATGATAAAATCAAATCGTAAATTGTGTGAATTGTTACATGCCATGTCTCAACCCAAGCATGAAGTAGAACTTCAAATCGTGTAGTAGAATAAACTTTGATCTGATTGTAGACATAACTAAACACAAAGACAATAGTTATGCATACTTTTAATTAATTTAATGTGAAGATAATTTATAGATAATCAACAGATTTTAAGGTATTTCTTTAAAGATTGCATATATTTTTAGTCCTTTGTTTGTATTTGTAATTATTTGTGTCTGTACTGTACATGCACAACCCCACCAGCTCTGCTGATCAACTTATCGTGTTTAAATAAAGTTATTCAACTCAACTCTGATTTAGCAGACACTCTTATCCAGAGCAATGTACAACATACCCAGAGCAGCCTGGGGAGCAGTTAGGGGTACGGTGCCTTGCTCAAAAGCACTTCAGCCATTTCTGCTGGTCCAGGGAACCAAACCAGCAACCTTTTGGTCCAAAAAGCTGCTTCTCTAACCATTAAGCTATGGCTTCCCTGTTCACCTCACACCGATAAATAGAACATTGTTACAGTTCAAGAAAAGCTTCTTGTTATAACACGGTTTGTGTATAATAATAATGTGAAAATACCTTGTGATATCAATAAATTTTATGTTAAAACATGATACTGATCTGTTTTCCTTTTCCTAGCTTGGCAGCAATATGCTTCTGTACAACCCCGATTCCAAAAAAGTTGGGAAAAGTACAAATTGTAAATAAAAACGAAATGCAATGATGTGGAAGTTTCAAAATTCCATATTTTATTCAGAATAGAACATAGATGACATATCAAATGTTTAAACTGAGAAAATGTATCATTTAAAGAGAAAAATTAGGTGATTTTTTAAATTTTCTTGACAACAACACATCTCAAAAAAGTTGGGACAAGGCCATGTTTACCACTGTGAGACATCCCCTTTTCTCTTTACAACAGTCTGTAAACGTCTGGGGACTGAGGAGACAAGTTGCTCAAGTTTAGGGATAGGAATGTTAACCCATTCTTGTCTAATGTAGGATTCTAGTTGCTCAACTGTCTTAGGTCTTTTTTGTCATATCTTCTGTTTTATGATGCGCCAAATGTTTTCTATGGGTGAAAGATCTGGACTGCAGGCTGGCCAGTTCAGTACCCGGACCCTTCTTCTACGCAGCCATGATGCTGTAATTGATGCAGTATGTGGTTTGGCATTGTCATGTTGGAAAATGCAAGGTCTTCCCTGAAAGAGACGTCGTCTGGATGGGAGCATATGTTGCTCTAGAACCTGGATATACCGTTCAGCATTGATGGTGTCTTTCCAGATGTGTAAGCTGCCCATGCCACACGCACTAATGCAACCCCATACCATCAGAGATGCAGGCTTCTGAACTGAGCGCTGATGATAACTCGGGTCGTCCTTCTCCTCTTTAGTCCGAATGACACGGCGTCCCTGATTTCCATAAAGAACTTCAAATTTTGATTCGTCTGACCACAGAACAGTTTTCCACTTTGCCACAGTCCATTTTAAATGAGCCTTGGCCCAGAGAAGACGTCTGCGCTTCTGGATCGTGTTTAGATACGGCTTCTTCTTTGAACTATAGAGTTTTAGCTGGCAACGGCGGATGGCACGGTGAACTGTGTTCACAGATAATGTTCTCTGGAAATATTCCTGAGCCCATTTTGTGATTTCCAATACAGAAGCATGCCTGTATGTGATGCAGTGCCATCTAAGGGCCCGAAGATCACGGGCACCCAGTATGGTTTTCCGGCCTTGACCCTTATGCACAGAGATTCTTCCAGATTCTCTGAATCTTTTGATGATATTATGCACTGTAGATGATGATATGTTCAAACTCTTTGCAATTTTACACTGTCGAACTCCTTTCTGATATTGCTCCACTATTTGTCGGCGCAGAATTAGGGGGATTGGTGATCCTTTTCCCATCTTTACTTCTGAGAGCCGCTGCCACTCCAAGATGCTCTTTTTATACCCAGTCATGTTAATGACCTATTGCCAATTGACCTAATGAGTTGCAATTTGGTCCTCCAGCTGTTCCTTTTTTGTCCCTTTAATTTTTCCAGCCTCTTATTGCCCGTCCCAACTTTTTTGAGATGTGTTGCTGTCATGAAATTTCAAATGAGCCAATATTTGGCATGAAATTTCAAAATGTCTCACTTTCGACATTTGATATGTTGTCTATGTTCTATTGTGAATACAATATCAGTTTTTGAGATTTATAAATTATTGCATTCCATTTTTATTTACAATTTGTACTTTGTCCCAACTTTTTTGGAATCAGAGTTGTATATTAAGGAAAAAACTGAAGAGTAACTGTAATAACGTGAATGCTGGACGTGATCAGTGCATCAGTGAGAACACTCCATACAGAGGGACATTATTTCATAGTTAAAGTGCATGGCCCAGTCATTACAGAGACAGCTGCACAGAGTTCAGTGGTGTAAAACCCACAACCACTGGTCTGCAGCTGTGGAAGAACATGATCAGGTCAGATGAGTCTTTCTTCATATTGTAGATCCGCGACAAGAAGAGAGATTTATTGTGCCAATGTTCTGCCGTGGGTGGAGATAGAGAGATAGAGAGATAGATACAGTAAATAGTCAACTTTGGACACACCTTCTAATTCACTTTGGGGTTTTTTTTTCTTTATTTTTATGAATTAAAAGTCACTTTATGTCTTAAAGTAATGATGGATGTCATTTCTCTTTACTTAGTTGAGTGGTTCTTGATATAATTCTGTATGGATTACTACAGTTGTGGATGGAATAGGGTTATTTATTATTTGCATTGTTATTATTGACTATTTACTGTTTGATATTGTCAAACGCATTCATAAGGCAAGAAACTCATCCACTAATTAACTTTTGACAAGACACACCTGTTAATTGAAAAGCGTTCCAGGTGACTCCCTCATGAAGCTGGTGAAGATAATGCCAATCGTGTGTAAAGTGACATCAAGGTAAATGGTGTGTCCAAACTATTGACTGGTACTCTTTCTGTGTGTGTGTGTGTGTGTGTGTGTATTGCATACAATGCTGTGCCAAAGTCTTAGGCACATGGAAAGAAATGCTTTCGACCAAAAATGGCTTAAAAAATAATGAAATGAAATGTTTCAACATTAAAAAAAAATACTATAAACAGTAATCATTAAGCCGTAATAAATGAAACAAAGTCAATATTTGGTGTGAGACGACCCTTTGCTTTAGAAAATAAATAAATTGTAGTCTGAGGTCCAGTGAGCGCAGTTTTATGCGGAAATGAGCTGTAGGTTTTACTGAGCATCTTCCAGAACCAGCCACAGTTCTTCTGGACACTTTGTCACACTCACGTCTTCATTTTGCACCAAAACCCAGCAGCCTTCATTATGGTTTCTTATATATATATATATATATATATATATATATATATATATATATATATATATATCATCATCATCTCTAGTGGCTTTATCTTGTTCTACAGGGTCGCAGACAAGCTGGAGCCTATCCCAGCTGACTACGGGTGAAAGGCGGGGTACACCCTGGACAAGTCGCCAGGTCATCACAGGGCTGACACATAGACACAGACAACCATTCACACTCACATTCACACCTACGGTCAATTTAGAGTCACCAGTTAACCTAACCTGCATGTCTTTGGACTGTGGGGGAAACCGGAGCACCCGGAGGAAACCCACGCGGACACGGGGAGAACATGCAAACTCCACACAGAAAGGCCCTCGCCGGCCACGGGGCTCGAACCCGGACCTTCTTGCTGTGAGGTGACAGCGCTAACCACTACACCACCGTGCCACGCCTATTAGTTGAATTGTAACCGTAATAGCTGCACTAAACACAGTATTAAATCTTGGGTGTGTGGGAGGGTGTGGGTGTACGTACGTATGTGTATACAGCCGAGATCTGTACATCAGAACATTATTAGTGTGTTTCTGATCTCCATGTAGTTAATAATAAACCAGAAAAAGAGAACATTTTATAAGCGTATATCTTATCAGGACAGGGCTGGTCATGAGGTGGTGATGCACTTCTATTAATATCTCTCTCAAAGCTCAAAACAATATAAGCTACAATTAAAGCCATTATCCAATCTAAAGGCATCCTTTATTATGATTGTATCATCCAGTTTGGAGGGGCGGCACGGTGGTGTAGTGGTTAGCGCTGTCGCCTCACAGCAAGAAGGTCCGGGTTCGAGCCCCGTGGCCGGTGAGGGCCTTTCTGTGCGGAGTTTGCATGTTCTCCCCGTGTCCGCGTGGGTTTCCTCCGGGTGCTCCGGTTTCCCCCACAGTCCAAAGACATGCAGGTTAGGTTAACTGGTGACTCTAAATTGACCGTAGGTGTGAATGTGAGTGTGAATGGTTGTCTGTGTCTATGTGTCAGCCCTGTGATGACCTGGCGACTTGTCCAGGGTGTACCCCGCCTTTCGCCCGTAGTCAGCTGGGATAGGCTCCAGCTTGCCTGCGACCCTGTAGAAGGATAAAGCGGCTAGGGATAATGAGATGAGATGCAGTTTGGATCAAAACCACACACACACACACAATCTCCTCTATAGACTTCAGCTCTCATGCACTTGCATTTATTCTAGAAAAATCTCTATGATGTTTTTTAACCTAAAAATGGTTCATCACCACTTCTCATTTTCACCAACAGAATAGAACATTTCCTCAAACTTTAACATATTGGACAATTAAAGTAAAAATATGCTTATTTATACTGATGCATAAATATTCAACGACACAAAACAAACCTTTAAAAATGACAGAAAAGATATTTTAAAAGACATTTACACAGTACTGTAATTGTGTAATAGATATTGGTATCTAGAGAAAAGCCTGACCATTTTGTACTTTTGGACTCTTAAGTTATATCCAAATGCAAGAATTGATCTACTATTCCAATAAAGGTATTTTAATAAAATGTCCCAAATGCTAGAATTAGGATTTTTTAACTGGAGCATGTCACAGGGAAACTTGTTCACACCGAAATCACGAACATTGTTAATATAATAAATACAAATTAACAATGAAATAAAACTGTCTGTTTATACAGTATGTGAACATTTCCAGTTCCAAAAACAATTTCCTTTTCCAAATCCAATTCCAGTCTTTCCAATCCAATCCGATATCTGATCCACCTTGTCCTGCTGCTATCGGCCTGATCATGTCATCTCTAGCGCATATAAAATCCTTTCTAACACAACGTCCATATGATACAGTCTTTATGTTCAGGTCTTCATAAAGTCTAGTCTGTGTGCTTGAGTGATTCCCATAATGCACTGTGTGCATACTTCCACCAAGCCATGTTATCAACATCAAAATCAAATTACTTGATCCTAGGATAATACTAAAGCTGTCCACCAAATTTCATCCAAATCTGTTCACTACTTTTTGAATTACGTTGGGAACAGACAAAAAAATAATCCTGGATCCACAGGATTGGCATCATATCTGGATATGCATCAAACCGTATCCAGATTTGTATCAAAATCTAAATAATTATTCCTTGGCCTATGGACCACGTTTCCACCAAATTTCACCCAAATCCATTCATTACTTTTTGAGTTACGTTGGGAATAAAAACAAACAAACAACCAAACAGAGGTGAAAACATAACCTCCTCCAACAAAGAGGGCAGCGGTAATAAAATCATACAGTATTTAGTAGTAATATTACGTACAGCTAGAGGTCTGTTAAAAGGTAATAACACACTGTGGATGGTGCAGTTAAAGGAAAATAATCAGTCAACTATGGAGTACTAGTTTTCCAATTGAATATTTTCCAGTAACAGCATGCAACAAAGTGTTTTATTCCTTTTATACTACAGCAGTTTGCCAACCTTACTTTCTTTTTATTTATTAAAGAATGACATGCTATACTTTTTTTAACCAGTTATAGTTACATTTGATGTTGTGGAAGTTCCTGTTATCATTTACATTATAGCAGCTTTGTTAAAAAAAAAAAAAAAAAAACACCATTAGTTCAACAACCTATTTTTTTTCTCTCGCTGGAACTAAATTAAAAAAAAAAAAATCAATCTAGTTACAGCTTTAGTTCTGATTGTAACAAAGTTCTGACTCTGGAGACACCTTCTTAGGCCCTGATCCTACTACAGCTCGCGATGGGTTTGCAATCATGTGATGCACGGCGAATGTTCTCTGAGCTTCGCAAGTTGTTTTTGGTGTGTCGACTTCGTCTCAGCTATTATTCACCGATATTCACTTCACCTTTGGTGAATTATTGTTAAAAATTATAAACTATATTATAAACATCACTCTTACAGTCTGTCCTTTCAGAGCCCTTTGAGATCAGTACAAATTACAGAAGCGATAACACGTAAGCCATAACCCTGAACGTTAAACCTGAGGCCTGTCTCTTTCTCTGTCCACACCTACACACGCCTCGGTAATGTTGTTTATCTCCTTCAACTATATGAAACTGTTCAGTCCAACGGTCCCTAAAGACAGAAATGAAACTGAAGAAAACGTTATACTTGATGCTGTGTGGCTTTGTAATGCATAATCTTGGTCAAATAAGCTTTTAGAGGCAGATTGGTAAATACCAGGAAGTGCCACTTCTAAATAAAAAAAAAGGAAAGGAAGAAGTTAATAAAGCCAGTGTGTAACATCATTAGCATTTCAAATGCCCTTAGATGCAAACAGTAACTCGAAACAGGTCACTGACATTCAGTTATGCGCAACACTGGAGGTTTAGAAGACCCCACCAGTATACACACCTCTGTCCAACCGGTTACTGTTTGATTAATGAGTTTAACCACCTGATCAAATCAAACAAAACCTGTGCGAGTTATAACATCCAAGTTCTCATCATATTACTAAAATTCAACCACAAACTTACTTATATACATGAAAATCCTCAAAGATCTCCGACACATACACGAGTCACCAACGTCCCATCCGTGCTCCTGAAAAAACCTCGACTCGTGCCAATCCTCCACGACACACAAGAACAGTGGGGTGGAGGTGAACTGTAGCTCCCACAATGCAACACACACCTACGCTTGAGTGTATCAAGGACGCAAAACGGCGGCTGGGTGGAGTCAGGAGGAGAGAATAGCTGAATGGAGCCATAATGTGTGGCCATTTCACTCAGAAAGCAAACACTAGCGTGATCTTTGGACTCTGGCAACGAGGAACGAGCAGAAAAACTGAGCAAATGAGTGAGGAGATCAACACTGATGGGAAGCTGAACGGATACAGAACACCACTGCAGATCATGGGTGATGGTATAAATTTGGGTTCGATGCTCAGATAAGTCAAGTTTTGGTCATCAGGGTGCAAGGAGGATCCAAAAGTTTTCGTAAGCTCTTGTTTATACGTTTTTCAAATGAAGACTCTGAGACAAATAGAGATGCACATGGCCAATGGTCATACAAATGAGTTTGAAAACAAACACAATGGAGAGAGCTGGACGTTGTGCAACCTGTATATTTTAATGAGACTGTCAGTGATGGTGTAGCTCACTCCAGCCCTGTCTAGTCCAAAAGGAACGATCTAAAGTGGGCCACCTTGCACAATAAATGTCTCATCTCATCTCATTATCTCTAGCCGCTTTATCCTTCTACAGGGTCGCAGGCAAGCTGGAGCCTATCCCAGCTGACTACGGGCGAAAGGCGGGGTACACCCTGGACAAGTCGCCAGGTCATCACAGGGCTGACACATAGACACAGACAACCATTCACACTCACATTCACACCTACGGTCAATTTAGAGTCACCAGTTAACCTAACCTGCATGTCTTTGGACTGTGGGGGAAACCGGAGCACCCGGAGGAAACCCACGCGGACACGGGGAGAACATGCAAACTCCGCACAGAAAGGCCCTCGCCGGCCATGGGGCTCGAACCCAGGACCTTCTTGCTGTGAGGCGACAGCGCTAACCACTACACCACCGTGCCGCCATATATGAGCTATATCCACCTAAGGAATACCGACCTATTTGCCAGAAAGAATCCAAAATGGTGAGGAATTTACCAAGAACAAGTGATTTTTGTCGAACTGCTCATTAAGGCTTAATTAGTCCATAACTTCATGAATAATTGTAATTAAGCAAATTTGGGTAGTAGTTCTATGCACCCTACCTTCATGGCAGAATCAATCAAAATCGGTGAAGAATTGAGGGAGAAGTGATGTGTGGAAACTGCTCGTTAGGGATTGATTAATTACTCCATATCTTCATTATTAATTGCAATTATGCAAATTTGCATAGAAGCTATATGCACCCCAAGCAGACCTACCTTCCTGCCAGAAAGAGTAAAAATCTGAAGAACTGAGAGAGAAGCAGTGATTTTCATGAAATGTGGATGACGCCAGATGGACGACGAACACCATATGATGGCATAAACTCATCACCTGTTGGCCAAATGAGCTAATCAATAACATCATTTGAGGATGTTACAGTAGGGTGACCAGATTTCCCTAGTCTGAAACCGGAACACTTTTGCACGTGACCATGCTCGTGCACGCACACCTTTTTTTTTTACATAAACATGACAGTCAGAGAGGTGCTCTTATCATTTTGTTGAAGCTCACATTTATCAGCATCTCACATGAAATAAAACAAACAGGCATTTTGTTATCTAGTAGCATAGTGCTATACAGATCAGTTAAATTATGGTCAGACAACAGATTTTGTAATGGCTGAGAATAGGCCAGGCTATGTCCATAGGCCAAATTTAAACTGATTTATTTCACCTGTTTGTGAGACACCAAGAAGAATGCATATGCACATGTAGGCTATAGCTCTAAAATTGTATGCACTATAGCATGAACTTAAAAAGTAGATATGTGACCTCAACATAGCCTCGGTCAGAATCAACCTTACTAACCATTCCCCACAACTGAATGAATAAAGCAAGAAGATGTGGACAAAAGTGAACACTTTAATGGAAGGTGCAACAAGCTGTTCAATATGGCCAAACTGTCAGAATGGTATGTTAAACAGAAACAAAAAAGAGACAAGTGATTTGAGAATATATACTACGGAAGCCGAGAGAGGCCCTTCATATAATCCTTTTTTTTATTCACCTTGTTATCCCGAGATAACGACATAATTAATTCAGGATCTCGAGAAAACAACACAACTAATTCGAGATCTCGAGAAAACAAAACTGTTATTCCGAGATCTCAAGAAAACAAAACAATTATTCCGTGATCTCGAGAAAACAAAATTATTTCATGATCTCGAGTAAACAGCTGAGAAATGGTTCATTCAGGTGCGCCGAGAGACTTGTGATATGTTGACTTTGGGGCTATTTCTCATTCTGTATAGACGCAACTTTGGTCATTAGAATGTCTGGAATAATCGATCACCTAATAAGGCAATATTTATCAGGGGTTGACACAGGGAGAGATTGCATTGTCTTTTAATAAGGGATAATTTCAAAATTAGTCCGCGGCACCTCCGCAGAAGACTGGCCCGGCTTCGTTTCCTCGAGTTCCTGAATTAATTATGTCGTTATCTCGGAATAACGGTTTTGTTTTCTCGAGATCTCGAATTAGTCGTGTTGTTTTCTCGAGATCTTGAATTAATTATGTCGTTATCTCAGGATAGCAAGGTGAATAAAAAAAGATTATATGAAGGGCCTCTCTCAGCAGTAAAGGAGGAGAGGGGCGACAGCCCGAGGAAAGCCCCCACAGGAGCGCACATCATTTGCAGCATAGGCTACCCAACTCAGTACAAAGCACTTACAGTGTGTGCAGTCGGCTTCGCGTGCATTGTTCTGCACCTCTCGGAGGAAGGGGTAGGTGCCCTGTAAATCTTTGGAAAAGGTACATTTTCTTTTCGGCATAATTGCTGCGGCATTACTGCTGCTAGCTGCTCGACAAAGAACATTCATGCCAGTTAATGTTTATTTTATTGTTGCATGGCAACACGTTCTGTTGTCTGGAATAATGTGGCTAAATAAACACCCATGCCACAGGGCCAGTAACCAGGAAAGTTTGCGATTCCTGTCAATTCATCAAAATAGTAAATGCAGACATTTCTCCGCTAATGATTCCCATGCTGCTCAGTCGCAAACGTCGCGAGTGGTGAAAACCGGGACATATCCGTGTCCCGAAAGACTTTTGTCGCTACTCGGGACACACAACCCCAAATTGGGACTGTCCCGGTAAAACCGGGACGTCTTGTCACCCTATGTTACAGTAACAGGAGTATAGCCTAATAGTTAGAGAAGCAGCTTTTGGACTAAAAGGTTCCTCTCTTGATTCCCTGGACCAGCAGGAATGGCTGAAGTGCCCTTGAGCAAGGCACCGAACTCCTAACTGCTCCCCAGGCTGCTCTGGGTGTGTTGTACGTCGCTCTGGATAAGAGAGTCTGCTAAATGCCTGATGTAATGTAATGTAGGTCTCCCTGTAGAAAAACAAACACTTTCATTTCCTGGAACCATCTTATAATGGGTAGTTTGAGTGAACAATAGTATTCACCCCTTTTTGAACTTTTCCACATTGTGAAGCTACAACCTGGAACTGAAATGAACTTTATTGGGATCATGTCATGAATCTACACAAAATAGTCCATAACTGTCGCCTCACAGCAAGAAGGTTCAGCAAGAACCTTGCAGCTGACTGGGGCCTTTCTGTGTAGGGTTTGCATGTTCTCCTCATGCCTGTGTGGGTTTCCTCCGACAGTCCAAAGACATGCAGGTTAAGTTAACTGGTAGCTCTAAATTGCCTATTATAAAATTCTATTTGGAAAAAAAGATGAAAGACTCAGGATTACCACCATTCTTGACACAAAAGGGATTCAAACTAAAGAAATGGTTAAAAATCTTGGTGTTTTCATTGACAGCGAGCTAAACTTTGACAGTCACATGAAAGCAATCACTAAAACGGCATTTTATCACCTAAAAAACATTTCCAAACTAAGAGGACTTGTGTCAAAATATGATCTGGAAAAACTAATACATGCCTTCATCTCTAGTAGGGTTGATTACTGCAATGGCCTTTTCACAGGCCTGCCAAAAAAGACCATCAAACGACTTCAGCTGGTTCAAAATGCAGCGGCGAGGGTTCTCACACGAACAAAAAGAACAGAGCACATTACCCCAATTCTAAGGTCCCTTCACTGGTTTCCAGTAAGCTACAGAATTGACTTTAAAGCATTGCTGCTGGTGTACAAATCTCTAAATGGTACAGGGCCCAATTACCTCTCTGATATGTTGCAGCGGCCTAACCCAATCAGATCTACCAGATCAAAACAGAAAAATTTACTATTAAAACCAGTTGTTAAAACAAAGTGTGGTGAAGCAGCTTTTAGCTACTATGCAGTACAGCTATGGAAGCAACTGCCAGAGGACATTAAAAATGCTCCTGCTGTTGGCAGCTTCAAATCTAGGTTAAAGACCAAGCTGTTTTCAGATGCTTTCTGTTAAATAATTAATATTTTTTACATTTTTTATAATCTTTACTTTCTCTGCATGTTTTAAATTTACTTTAATTTTATTCTATTTTACTCCGCTGGTTTCTTTTTCTTTTTGGCATTTTATTATTTTAGTTCTACTGTTGTTTAATTCTTATTATTTTCTTTTAATTCTTTTAATTGTTTTAGATTAAAAATATTATTTTATGTAATTTTATTTCTCTATTGTTTACTGTTTTTGCTTCTGTAAAGCACATTGAACTGCCATTGTGTATGAAATGTGCTATATAAATAAACTTGCCTTGCCTGTTGGTGTGAATGTTTGTTCGTCTTGGTGTTTGCCCTGTGATAGATTAGTGACCTGCCCAGGTTGTACCCCACCTCTCACCTGAAGTCAGCTGGGATTGGCTCCAGTTTTCACCACGACGACCCTGATGGATAAGTGGTATAGATACTGGATGGATAGATGCTTTGTAGTAAAGTCAAACACATGAACATATCCCTATGTCACTAGAAGGATGATTTCAATGACCCATAGCAGATTAGGGACCCCATGATCATCAGGAACATTTGTATTGTAAAGCCATGGCCTAATGGTTAGAGAAGCAGCTTTGAGACCAAAAGGTTGCCAGTTTGATTCCCTGGACCAGCAGGAATGGCTGAAGTGCCCTTGAGCAAGGCATCTAACCAACAACTGCTCCCCAGGCTGCTCTGGGCATATTGTATATGTTGCTCTGGATAAGAGCGTCTGCTAAACGCCTAATGTATTGTGTCGTCCGGATTGGATCCATTTGTTCACGGGTGTGTTTGGTGTAAGGAACTGAATTTTCACCAAGTGTTCTTTCACATATGCAGCATTTACAACAATCACACTCCAAGAGCATCGGAGTGAAAATCACTTCCAGGTGAACTCAGTGAGAAAGTGCAGGAAGTGAATCGACTCGACTGCAGTAAGAAGTGAACTGAACACGTGACGCGTCTTTGGTTTAAACAGAGTCAAAATACTGAGCCAGGATGGTTGTTAGAGATCAAAGCATCTTCTCTAAATGATAATGTCATGATAAACTTCAGGAAAGGAGCAGCTGTTGGTTTGATCCATTTTTGATCCTGCCATTGCGACATTCAGCAGCCATTGTGACTTTAGGTAGATATCATCATTGCCTCAATTTACCTGTCAAGAGCTATTTGATGTCCCACTATTCCATGCCTCGTCTCTGTCCCCACCTCCCCGTCCCCTCCACTTTGGTAAAATCCATATTTGATTTTTATTAGAGAGCTAAGAGACTCATGTCTTCGGTCCTGTAGATGAATTATTTCATATGATCCGTACAATGTCATGTTTCACATTACTACACCAAACACAATGTCCACATCTGTCCTCACATTTTATTCATTTGGCACTTCTTTAACCAACACATTTCATTTACAAACACGTCGTCTCACTGGGGAACGATGTATCAAATATCAAACACTGGTCACCTTGTAATGCTTCTAACAGAGAACGGTTCTCATAATATTGTGGAACAGGTTAAAGGTGCAGTGTGTAAAGTTTAAAAGTGTTTCTACATGTACAAAACCATAGATACAGTCTAACAACCTTGAAAATTATTTACACCACATAATGGAATTAAACCCCACCCCCAATCAACCATAATGTTATACATCACTTTAAAAGTGCCATTAGTGTTGGCTGAAAGGGCTCAAAAAAAAAAAAATTTTTTTTTAAATTACACGTTGCCCCTTTAATATAATCATCATCGTCATATAAAACTGTACTATCCACACATACCTGATGGCTATTTTAATACAGAATTTATATGAAAGGCTCCTTTAATTTCCTTCACTCGATCTGCTGCTGCTGATGAGGAGACTGAGAGCAAAAAGATCATCCGTCGTCTGAAACACAGCCTACCCGTCGCTCAGAAGGCACACGGTTAGCGAGATCACTTAGACATATCAGGATTCTAAGTCGGGTTCGGGTACCGTATTATTCGGTGAGAAACGTGTTGTAAAATGCTTAAATACAAAACATTCATCCAAGTGGTGAGAAGTAAAATAAAAGTACAGCGATATTTTTCCCTCAAATTTGACACATTCGACAAAATAAGGCATTTATATAGAAACGGTAAAATAGCAGGCAGTGAAAAAGTACACAATAGAAATAGGGAACCTGTGTACTGGACAGTTATCACTCTCTCTCTCACACACACACACACACACACACACACACACACACACACACACACACACACACACCAAAGGCCAAAACAGTGAGAAAGTAAGAGAGTGACAGAAACTATCACTAGTGGGGGAAGGGGGGACAGAGAGAGAGAGAGAGAGAGAGAGAGAGAGAGAGAGAGAGAGAAAGGAGGGAGAGTTGGGCAGTACCTCGCATGGGTTTTCCCGTTCGTGCTGACCCCTTGGGTGACATTACCTTTTTTCCTTTGTAAATTATTGTAAATTTTTTGTGTAATTTATTATGTATTTCATACGGTTAATGTTCCCAATAAAGCTGAAAAAAAGAGAGGAGGAAAGAAAGCAAGAGAGGACAGAAAGAAAGAGAGGAGGGAAGGGGGGAAGCGAGAGAGAGAGAGAGAGAAGCTGCTTGCTTTTCAAAAAGCATCTGGGTGGATGACAGGAAGTTCTGGTAAACTTGTCCTCCATCCTCCACATCCATAACACAGGAAACTGCTCACAAAAATCTCCTCCTCATCCATGGATTCTACCATCACTAACAAAAAGCACTTGTCCATCCAGTCGTCATTCTTCATCCCTTCTCCACGGGTAACTTCTCACGTCCCCTCCTCGGCAGAGCGGGTTTCAGATTTGAGCTTGACGAACTCTCTGGCCACCTCGTCTCCTGAGCGCTGGGACAGGATACGCAGCACGGTCAGCCCCGTGTCGTCCATGTGCACCTGCGAGCCCAGCGGACACCAGCAGGCGCAGCTCGCTCGCTGAGCCACGTCCCGCAGCTGGATGACAGCGACGCCCACCACGCGGTCCGCTCGGCCGAAACAGTAGTCCTTCACACACACCTGCAGCTCGTAACTCTCCGGACCGTCCTCGTTCCCCAAGATACTGTTGTTCGCAAAAGCACACACACACACGAATGTGGAAATAAAACAGTTCCTGTTCTGCAAAGAAACTCCAGCAAAAACAAGAATAATTGGAGGAAACAAAGATGGAACAAACACCAAGAGAGAACTCTTCTGACGGGTGTGGCCTAATATTTTAATGAGCAGGGTACAAGGAATGAGTAGCTACATAATCTTTTGCTCACTGGGTGAGTGTGTTATAGTGCTATAGCTTTACATACACAGTAATAAAAGTTACAAAGTGCTTAAAAGGGTGGTTAAGTAAAAAAATTAACTGACTAATAAACAGAGAATAAACTTTAATAATAATAGCTCACTGCATTCATACAGGGTGCCAATAATTACGATCTGAACTGCAACTCTACTCCAGTGCTCTGTTCCCTGCGTAGTTCAGTCTGAGTGACTGAAAAGACCAATCTACGAAGTCTTTTACTCACAAGTGGAAAGTTTCGTTGAATTTCGGTGCCCAGCTGTTGTTCTTGGATTTGGTGGTGAATTTGCGTTTCTTGTCGCTGAGGTGCGGCCCGATCATCGTCACCTCCACGAAGGGACGGAACATTCCAGATGTCCGCCACCTCAGATCATTCGCCGCCACCACTGAGCATGGATAAGGAGAGAGAGAAAGACTCGCGTTATTTAAAAAAAAAAAAAAAGGGGGGGGGGTCAATGAAGACACGAGTCATGTTTTGTTGGTTTGTGAGCTACTTTCTTTCGGGCTTTTGTTTTCACTTTCTTGAACAGTTTGGAAAATAAAATGCTCGCTGTATGAGTCGTTACTGTATATTCAAAGCAGAGGGGAACCGTCAGGACCGTCTAGGTGTTCAGAGACGGCCCAAACATATCAGCATTTCAAATGTTATATTTAATTTCTCTCATAATTTCTTTATAATTATTCTCTTCTAATTCAGCCTCATTTTCTATCAAATTTGCTTCAGAAATGAAAGGGTTACGGTCCTGAAAACATTAAAATCAATTTATCCAATGAGATTGTTTTGTTTGTTGTGTCTAGGCTGAGAAGAGTTTAGAGCTGCTCACTCATTGGTTAGGACTTCATTGCCGGGACAGAAGGCCATGGCAGTGTATGTTTATGTAGGAAGTGACAGATGAATTAATTAACCAATCAGATTTTGATTTATAGTGAGAGGTCAGGACAAAAAAAAAAAAAAAATCACCCCCCTCAGCCTCTCGAACCCAAACATAAGCTTAACTGAGAGTCAGCACAGCAGTGAAGTCACCTTCCAGCTGGTGTAGCGTTCATCAGTAGTGTTAGCAAATGCTAATAAAGCAGTCAAGCCAGTGCTATCAAGCTATTGAAAGCAAGTAGCACAGGCTAACGACCAAGAAACTAAGATTTCTATCTCCAGACTCTTCTTCCACGCTGCACGCTCACTACAGTATTTTTCACTCTGACTTAAGTATTCATTTCCCTCTGTAATTTACTTTTAAAATCAACACTGACCGCTACACACAGCGGAGCGACCTGGCAGCCTGCTGCTAATCCCTTACAAAATCCTTTGCCCTGTTGCTTTTTTGGTGTCTGGTTAAGTTTTAGCTGAGCTCAAGTCCCAGCTCTAATAGTAACGCTTCGCCACTGCTTCAAAGTGACTAATTATAATGAATATAAATAATTAAGAATAATCCTTTAATATCAAAGTACAGGCTATGGTGAGGAGAATTCGCACTTTTGGTGACCAACAATCCTAAGGTCATATTATATATATAAATTTTTTTTATACACACACACACACACACACACACACACACACAGTCTACCTGTAATGTGCAATTTTTCCGAGCCTCTCAATAAGGCAATTTTTCTATACTTTTTCATGGTAGATAGTGCAAATAGCCCCCTGTATTTAATCCTTTGCTTGTCTAATTTTTCAGTTTTATTTGTTATCTGTTTGACATTTTCTTGCTACTGTAACACGTGAATTTCCCCGATGTGGGATGAATAAAGTGAATCTAATCTAATCTAACATGATCCAAAAATTCTTAGTGATGGAAAGCTTGAATTGTCTCATTTGCTGCATGGGAAGCATGTAGTACGTATATTACTTATAGTAACATGTATGGAATAAGCAGAATAAACTAAAGAAAACCTGACTAGTGCTTTTAGCAAGCAGCCTAATCCACAATGTAATTAATTAATTAATTAATTAATCAATTAATCAAGCAATCAATCAATCAGCCCTGCTGTATCCCCCCCACTGTGTTTATTTAAAAAAAATAAAATAATAATAATAATAATAATAATAATAATGAGGTTTCTAATAATACACTTGGGGTGAGCTGTTCTACATAATTTAAAAAAAAAAAAAATACAAAATCAACAGGGTAATGTGATGAAGTGGAGTTACTGTTACCACTCAGACATTGATTACTTTCCAACAGCAGCATGTCCAGGAATGTTTTATTTCCAACTATTTCTTTCTTTCTTTCTTTCTTTCTTTCTTTCTTTCAAAGAATGACATTCTATTCGGTCATGACGGGCCATTCGGTCCCTGTATGACCGGAGCAGCATGTTGGACTCCGCCAAGGCTGTCCTTTGTCACCGGTTCTGTTCATAACTTTTATGGACAGAATTTCTAGGCGCAGCCAAGGGGCGGAGGGTGTCTGGTTTGGTGGCATCAGGATCACATCTCTGCTTTTTGTGGATGATGTGGTCCTGTTGGCTTCATCAATCTGTGACTAACAGCATGTGCTGGGACGGTTTGCAGCTGAGTGCGAAGCGGCTGGGATGAGGATCAGCACCTCCAAGTCCGTGGCCATGGCGCTCAGCCGGAAACAGGTGGAGTGCTTACTCCGGGTCGGGGGGAGTTGCTACCTAAAGTGGAGGAGTTTAAGTATCTCGGAGTTTTATTCACGAGTGAGGGTAAGGGGGGAGCAGGAGTTGGAGAGAAGGATCGGAGCAGCGTTAGCAGTGATGTGGACGCTAAACCGGTCTGTTGCGGTAAAGAGAGAGCTGAGCCAAAAGGCAAAGCTCTCAATTTACTGGTCCATCTACGCTCCCACTCTCACCTATGGTCACGAGTTGTGGGTAGTGACCGAAAGAATGAGATCGCGGATACAAGTGCTAGAAAGGAGTTTTCTCCACAGGGTGGCTGGGCTCTCCCTTAGAGACAGGGTGAGAAGCTTGGTAATTCGGGAGAGACTCGGAGTAGAACCGCTGCTCCTCCACATCGAAAGGAGTCAGTTGAGGTGGTTTGGACCTGGACGCCTCCCAAGGGAGGTTTTGTGGGCATGCCCCACCGGGAGGAGACCCCGGACACGCTGGAGAGATTACATCTCTCGGCTGGCCTGCGAACGCCTCGGTATTCCCCCGGAAGAGCTGGTGGAGGTGGCTGGGGAGAGGGATGTCTGGGCTGCTCTGCTTAGGCTGCTACCCCCGCGACCCGGATCTGGATAAGCGGTAGAAGATGGATGGATGGATGGACATACTATTTACCCACTTAGAGTTAAATATAAGGCTGTGGAACGTCTCTGAAAGAAGTTAGCTCCTGTTATCGCATACCAGCCTCTCTTTCGACAAAATACACACAGTTCATCACATTAGCCAAAGCCCACAAACTTTAAACTGGTCTGTCCTGAAAGAGCTTTCCCTCCGACACAAACGTGAAAGAAGCATCTCCTTCCACAAATCTTTACATTGTGAACGAGTTGTAGTTTTGATCTTGTAACACTGTGTGCAGTGCAGCAGGACTAACCTTTAACTGTGACCTTGTGCTCTCCTGTGCCTGGATGAGTGAACAGATCGATCTGTATGGACACCTCTCCCACTGGCTTCTCCACACCTGAGCCTACATACACACACAAGGTTCAACAAACATGTCAGATCAAATCGTTGATTTTTATTTATGTAAATTTTTTTTTGGGAGGGGGTGCGTAAACTTATGCACTTGACTGCACGTTGCCAGCTTGCGTGCCAAAATCGCTAGTCTCTAACTTGGCTGATTTGGTGTAAAGTGAGAAGTTGTATGAAGCGCATGTTTGTTTATAGGAATATGAGTAATGATGTTAGCATACTGTTAGCATAACTGCAATGAAAAGAGAAGACGATGCATGCTGGAGGTGAACTCGGCTGGGGGTTTAAAGGGCATCACGTTAGCACCTACCCCTGGATGGTGGGACTCTCTCACTAGATGTAATCCTCATTCCTTTTCCACCATGCACTGGGGCAGAAAAAGCAACAGGGGAAGAAAAAAAAAAAAAAAGCAGCACAGCACAGTGAACGAGACAGTCACAAAGAAGTAGAGAAGATGAGGAAAAGCAATGCGAGACACAGCAGCGAACTGGGACAGCGGTTCCCATCCCACAGCAAGGTGAAGAGTAAAGAGGCACAAACTGGTACAGCAGGAAAGCAGACTAGACTCAGGAGTGACCTCTAGTGGCCAATGGATCGTAATGCATTAACTCGCACGTAGTATCCTGATTTTATCGTACGTTTCCCGTCAGACGGTGCAGCACGGCATTGTAACGAATACAATAATCAGACCTGAGCCATACTGGAACTAAGTAACCATGCTGAATTTGTTTTAATGTCTTGCTAGGTACCATTCATACTAAACTGGTGGCATGTGGGCGGAGCTTTAACACACAACCCGTCAAACGCATCATCATGGTCCCATAATTGTCCTAATAACGTCTTCAGCTGAAGCAGTTTTATTATTTGACCAACGCTCAGTGATCTTTAGGAGAAGTTCAGGAACTGAGATGGTTCTTTAAATCTCATGAGGAGAAAAGAACTAGTGTCAAATTTACGAGGAATACAAATGCAGATTTATTTTTATTTATTTAGCCACAGCAATGTTTTCTTGCTGGTATTTAAATGGATGTTAACCATTAGGCATTGCACAATTCAGTCAATTCGCAATATTTTTGATAAAAATTTAATGAAGAAAACTTTATTACCAAAAAAACCCACTCGTTTCATTTTCTCAATAGCAAACATTCTATCCACATTCACTGGATATGAGCGAACGTGCACTCTGATTGGCTACTCTACTACTAGGATATCAGCTCATATACCGAGAGTAGAGAAAAACAAAATGGCAGAGCATATCAAGTCAGATATATCACTATCAAGTATTTAAAAGAAACAGAAATAGCTAAAAGAATATAGGGATGTGTCCCCCATATCTCCTGTCCCACATTCCAGCCCAGTCGGTGGCAGTAATGCACCTTTAAGCTGGTTTGCCAACCGCCAAAAAACCCTAAAGATAAACAAAATGGCGGCGCGTGTTACTGAACCAACAGAAGACAAAAACTCTACTCGAGAACAAAACCCAAAAAATACAAAATACAACAAAACATGGAATGAAAGTATTTGATGGCAAGAACATCTGTTTTTATTTTCCAAGAATTATTATTATAGCATTTTTCACAAATTGCTCCTGTCATTTCACCAGTTTGTTTACATTCCAAGTGGAAATAATTTTGTCAGACGTTTCGTATAAAGTTTTTATTTAGCGAATGGGGGGGGGGGGATGCTGTTTCCCAAAATCCAGTGAATGTGGATAGAATAAAACAGTTATTCCACTCAATCTTGTCGTACACGGATTATAGACAACTCTGTGCTACGCGCCTTGTCTGCCATCAGCTCATGTACGACTCGATTTCAGGGAATAACTTATTCACCTACATTTGTAAAAGGTTGGAGTAAACTATAATAGCATATTAACTAAAATATTCCTTTTATTAAAAATGAAAATTACAACAAATAGGCCTTTTCTTAAACATTTGTACTTCCTCCATTTGCTTCTCTTTTCTTTATTTTTCAGCAGTCTGTAAAAATAGAGCTCTGATATTTTTGCTAAATCTATTTCAGGGTTTCTGCAGGCTTGAACAAGTTCAATTTAAGACTTTTTAAGACCTTTTTAAGACCATAACAGGTTAAATTTAAGACTTATGCCACACAAAAAAAAATAAAGAAAATTGGGAGAGCCTGAATTACTTTCAAAATAACAAAATTTATCATCATTCACCAATGAACTCATTACATCCCTAGGGCGCGCTCTTGCATTAATGAGGAACTAAGTTGCAGTGGAGCCAAAGACATCCCGCAAATCACTTGAGGATGAGGCGTTCGATTCCGTACGGTTTCAGTGTTGTAACGTGACAGTTTGCACGGAGTTCGCTGATACACCGTCTCGAGATGTGCTTGGATCTGACAACGGTGAACAAAATTGAGTGATGGCATGCGACTGCTGCAGACTTTTATGGGCAGCCTGGTGCTTCTCCGCTTTCGCGTGCGATTCCGGTGCCTTTACACCCAGGGTGCCGAGTTTGAGTGTTCTTTTACACAATGTGCAGTACGCCTCAGATTGTTTGGTACACGTTTTAACCAGTCTACGAAATCACTGTGTTCAAGCCAGCAGTCGTTAAATTTGCATTTGCCCATTTTGCTACAAACCGTGACGATCTCCCTCGCTTCTTTTAGGCTCAACTGTCCAAATGCGCGCGTACCATGCCCTGTGCATCACCATGCCAACCGGGCTAGACACCGGATTCCACTGTGTCTCATTTGTAGTTTGCAGCGTAGCCTACTGATACCAAGTAGGCCTAGCCTATATGACTAATTATGAATATCACCAACGCATTTAACAACAACAAAAAAAAAAGCGAATGGGGTAAATGGACATAAGGATTTAAGACTTCACAAAATTGCATTTAAGACAGACAATGCAAAATATGCTCGTATTTTAGACTTAAGGCCTTAAATTAGGATTATCAAATTTTAGACTTTTTAAGACTCCGCGGAAACCCTGCTATTTGTATAGTCAATCACACACCAGCTCTTTACATTTTTTGATCTGTGTGTTTTTGTGGCATTAGAGCTGTGTTACTTCTGCCTATTGTGAAGTCACGTGTATTCCTGTTATTGTACTTTGTTGTGCCCTCTGCTGTCTAAACAATGTGATTACGCCGCCTGATAATAGCGATTCTTTTTTATTTCACTGATTCAAATAATCATAAGTTTGTATCGCGATACATAATTGCATGATACATTATTACATGCCTCTCTCTTAACCATACTTACACAGGATTCATATAAAAGTTACAATGTACAATCAGGGCAAATCCCAAACAGTGTCCTATTCACTATATATGCTCACTACGCTTAGAGTATAACATAATGGCATTGTAGAACATATTGATTACACTTTAAAGCTAAAAAAACACTACGTGAGATTTAGCCTCTCTTTTTTTTTTTTAAAATCATGTGACAAAGTCTGATCTCAATATTCTCCTCACTTTCGCCAAGATTAAAATGGCACCCCATCAACTACATCCAACTCACTTGCCACTGTATAACAAACTGATCATGTCTTGCGCTCCGTAGTTCCTCATATTTTCATGTAAAACTTCAAGGTCTATATGCATTCCCAAGAAGGATTTTACTAATCTAATCTATTTACGTGGTCACTTAACGAATACTTCGTTAATCTGTTAGTTTGCGCATGTATTAATTTTCATGTCAAAATGCGGTCCGTGTGCAATAAAGAGCCAGAGTGTCATACCCTGGGCGTGCTGTGTGGTGACGAAGGTCTTGATGAGCGTGTCGGTGGTCTGTGTGTAAAGCGAGAGGGCGTGACGGAGTGACGAGAGCTCGGCGCTCTTCTCCAGGAAGGCCTTCTTTAACCCGTTTCCTCCAGCATGGAAGTATTGCTGAGGAGAAAGAAAGATACATGAAGCCTCATCATGGACTACATGACGCTGCTGAGCGAGTCATGCCCTGATGTCACACCCTGATCTTTCCGATACCTTTATGGTGTCCAGAGCCACGTCCATGACCGCACACTGCTTCGGCGTGAGGCTTTTGGCTTCCCCAGACATGTGATCCTGCAGTTAGAGAGCAACACGCGTTACTTAAGAACTAAATTATACAGTAAATATGAAGAATTACATCACTACACAAGGATAAGTTGAGAAATTCTGTGTTAATTTGCATATTGGAAAACGCTCTTTGTTTAAAGTGAAGCCATTCTGTATGTGACTTCGTACCTTGAGCTTGGAGAGCTGGCCGAGATCTTTGGCTGCAGAAAATATGTTGCCCTGTTCAGAAAGAAATGGTAGAGTTATTAATATGAACCTGATGTCGAAATAACCCAATATTTTAAGAATGAGCCAAAAGGTATATTCTATATTAAAAAACAGACAAACAAACAAAAAAACACCTCACTGAATATTAGTTGTATTATTTCAGAAGTACAGTACCAGTCAAAAGTTTGGACACACCTTCTAATACAGTGTTTTTTTCTTTATTTTTATAAATTAAAAAATCACTTCAGGTCTTCAAGTAAAGTAATGATGGATGTCGGTTTCTCTTTACTTACTTGAACAGTTCTTGATCGAATACGGATTACTACAGTCGTGGTATGGAATAGGGCTATTTACTGCATTTATTTATTTTTTTTAAAGCTCATCCGGCCATAGGCCAGGCAGGATGAGCTTATGTGATCACACGTCATCCGTCTATCATCTGTCCACAATTTACAAAAAAAAAAAAAAAAAATCGCTACTCTTCTTACAGGATTGACTGGATTTCGATCAAACTCACAATGTTCCCCAGGTGAGCGTGCATAAAAGTTGTCAAGACGGTGGCACCAACTGTCATATTTACAATTTTATTGGTGCCCGAAATTTTTGGGTGACTCGTCACATTAAACGCTACTCTTCATAAACTGCTGGGATGTTTCCACTGAAACTCACTCAGAAGACTCTAAAGACATTATTCCAACAAGAATTGTTCATCAGGTAGCGCCACCTGCCATGGATTTGGCAACACAAGGGTCATACGCAATTTCACAAAAATCCCTACTCCTCCTACAGGACTGATCAGATTTCAAACTGACAAACAGTGGCCAGTATGAGCTCCAGTCTCATTGAGGCTGTATTTTTATTATTTACTGTTTGACCTCACATGCACTCACAAGGCAAGAAACTCGTCCACTAATTACCTTTTGACGAGGCACGCCTGTTAATTAATGCCAAGATAATGCCAGTAGTGTACAAAGTGCCATCAAGGCAAATGCTGGATATTTTAAACAATCAAAAACATATTTCATTTAACACTTTTTAAAAAATTTACCACACACTTCCATGTGTTATTTCATAGTGTTGATGTCTTCAGTATTGTTCTACACCATAGAAAATAATCAAAATACAGAAAAACTCAATGAGTAGGGGTGCACAAACTTTTGACTGGTACTGCACATTTAAAAAAAAAAGTAATAATAATTAAATCAAGTGTTTTTTTACTCATGTTTACACATGGCATCCACGATGAATGTGAAAGTGTGTGCGCATCGTGGAGTGAGGGAGGAAGTGAAAATCTTACGAAGCTGTCGTTGCCTTGAGGCAGGACGATGGTCTTCTCCAGACTGTTCATCACGATCCTCCACAACTCCTTCAGAACCCGCTTGAGAACCGTCTTCTCACACACTGACGCAAACAGCATCAGACTGAACACACACACACACCATTGTGAAGATGAACAGAAGAGTCAGGTTCATTTCTTTCTCTCTTTTTTATTAAATATAAAAAAAAATCTGAAATTCTGAAAAAATGGTCGAATAAAGAACTCTGCTGCTCTCAGTTTCCTTCCTTCGTCTTACTTTTTTCATGTTTTTGTTGAAATGGCACTTCTGCTTGACCAGCGTGACACTACCACTGGTTTCCCTTTTTATTTTTTGCAAAACTGTCACTGTAATGTAATTCTGCACTTCCGCCATAAAAAAAAAAAAATTCTAAATTTCTGCTGTCACACACACACGACATAAATACAACAAATCACTATTCTATAGTTCTGAAGTGAACATTTGGTGGACAAACAAAAGCAAATCTGACTCACTTTCCATCTAAGAAATCCATGAGGGGGCGGAGCACGTTGTCCGAATCGGCTTCCACTTGGTTCCGGCTGTTGGCGTTCGCCGGCCCTTTAATCTGGTACAGCAGACTCGCCATCTGCCGTGTGCACTCGTCAATACGACTCTGAAACCTGTACAGACAGCAGGTAGGTGTGTTATACAGCGCTGCGTTCATTCACACACACTGTGTGTATCGTTAATAATAAAATGAAGCATTACGTGTTGGAAAACGTCGAGCTCAACTCATCCAGCACGTTATTCAGCTTCACCTGCAGCTCATTGAGGCTGTCGCTGGCTTCGGTGTCCATCTGTGCGCGCGCACACACACACACACAAACTTACTTATTTCATCCATTTTTACACAGGTACACCATCCTGAAACGAACATCTGCCATTTTATAACCTCATTGAAATGAGTCGAGCTGAAAGCGAACATGAACCTCAGGGTGATGGAAAACTCCATCAACATTCCCAAAATCCCTTCAGTTGTCCAGAGGAAAGGAAAATGTGCTTGCTTATTAGGATTATGCACACACTAGTTCATTTTCTTACACACTCACACAGACACGCACACAAGAACCCACCTTTGTACTGTCGACCTCCATCTTTGTGTGAAAAAAGAAAAAAACATAAATGTAATAAACTGTATAATAAACTGCCACCGAGTTGGGTCATTAAATGTGGGAAGGACAGCAGGGAGCCAACAGGAACAGGATTACTACATTATTTAATAAACTAATAAACCACTTGTTCATTTTGAGACAAAACTAAAGCCTCACTCCTTTCTTTATGAGTGATTCATTCATTCCAGGGTGTCTGCAGGCTTGAACAAGTTCAAGTTAAGACTTAAGACCTTTTTAAGACCATAACAGGTTAAAATTTAAGACTTATGCCGCACAAAAAAAAGAAAATTGGGAGAGCCTGAATTACTTTCAAAAATAACAATTTATTATCATTCACCAACGAACTCATTACATCCCTAGGGTGCGCGCTTGCATTAATGAGGAACTAAGTTGCAGTGGAGCCAAAGACATCCCGCAAATCACTTGAGGATGAGGCGTTCGATTCCGTACGGTTTGCGTGTTGTAACGTTACAGTTCGCACGGAGTTAGCTGATGCACCGTCTCGAGATGTGCTTGGACCTGACAACGGTGAACAAAATTGAGTGATGGCATGCGATTGTTGCAGACTTTTATGGGCAGCCTGGTGCTTCTCCGCTTTCGCGTGCGATTCCGGTGCCTTTACACCCAGGGTGCCGAGTTTGAGTGTTCTTTTGCACAATGTGCAGTACGCCTCAAACGGATTGTTTGTTTGGTACACGTTTTAACCAGTCTACGAAATCATTGCGTTCAAGCCAGCAGTCGTTAAACTTGCATTTGCCCATTTTGCTACAAACCGTGACAATCTCCCTCGCTTCTTTTAGGCTCTACTGCCCAAATGCGCGCGTACCATGCCCTGTGCATCACCATGCCAACCGGGCTAGACGCCAGATTCCACTGTGTCTCATTTGTAGTTTGCAGCGTAGCCTACTGATACCAAGTAGGCCTAGCCTATATGACTAATTATGAATATCACCAACGCATTTAACAAAAAAAAAAAGCGAATGGGGTAAATGGACGTAAGGATTTAAGACTTCACAAAATTGCATTTAAGACCGACAATGCAAAATATGCTCGTATTTTAGACTTTTTAAGGCCTTAAATTAGGATTATCAAATTTTAGACTTAAGACATTTTAAGACTCTGCAGAAACCCTGTCATTCAATCAGAGAGCTGTAGCTACAGAGCTGCTCCTGAATGCAACTCATCCAATTATGAGAGAACTGGTGTAGCTAATTTGCATCGTCTCATTGGCTGACGATGCTGTTGCAACAGTCACTTATGATGCTGCATTCCAGTTAAAAAAAAAAAAAAAAAAAAAAAAAAAAAAAACACCTCTCCTCACCCATGACACATTCTTTATCTATCTTACTGTATGTACAACTATATATTCATACAAATATTCACCGGTTAAATCTAGGGCGTGACCAATAAGGGGTTGGCATTGATACCGATACAAAACCAAACCAACCAGGTTTGCGATTTCCGACAAACGATATCAGCCGATACCCACCCCTCAAAAAGAAAAAACCCACACATCTTCATTCAAATAGAAATGTATTAAAATATTGTGAATGGTACAAAACTAATTCAGCAGGCCTAAATGTCCATTAAAAACCATTCTGAACCGTCGACACAACAGAATTATCTTAATTAGTCCCAAGTCTATACATAATTATTCTATCCACATTCACTGGATATGAGCAATCGCACACTCTTATTGGCTACTCTACTACTAGGATATCAGCTCATATACCGTGAGTAGAGGGAAAAAAAAAAAAAGTGGCGCGTGTTGCTAAACCAACCGAGGATGAAATAAAAGCTCTACCTGAAAACAAAACCCCAAAAAGTACAAAAGAGCAACAAAATGTGGAATGAAAGTATTTGATGGTAAGAAGGGTCCCCCCCCCCCCCCCCAATAATAATAATTATTATCGCATTTTTCACAAATTACTCCTGTCATTTTGCCGGTTTGTTTACATTCTAAGTGGAAATTATTTTGTCGGGCGTTTTGTATAAAGTTTTAATTTATCGAATTTGCAAAAAATTAAACTAAAAACGCTCCGTTTCTCAAAACGCAGTGAATGTGGATAGAATAAAACAGTTATTCCACTCAATCTTCTTGTACATGGATTATAGCCAACTCGGTGCTACGCGCCTCGTCGGCTATCAGCTCACGTACGACTCGATTTCGTGGGATAACTTAAATGTTTTGGTCATATGTAGTAGATATATGATGGAATAAAAATTGTTAAATATAGATGCTTACTGTGTAACTGTCCCAAAACACAACTTCAGGTATTAACAACGGCGCCGTGTTCGACTCAACATGGAAACAGGAAGACGGAACGTGGAGTTATGACATTTTCAAGTAACGTGTTTTGTCCCCATGGACGGCACCATGTTTTCTTATTAGCAGCAACGAACCAACGAAATCTGATCATATTTTAGAGTCAAGTACAGTCAAGTTTATATGTATAGCAGTTTTGGCAACAGACATTGCTGTTGCAAAGTAGCTTTACCAAAAAAAATGTTCGTATATTTTCATAATAATTATATTTTTAGCTTGCAAGATAATGGAAAAAAACAAACAAAAACAGCTTTAAGTCTGTTCTGTACGTTAAGAGAGTAATTGCCGAATAACTTTAAAAAAAAAAAAAAGCTTTTCAACGAGCTAACTAGCAAATCAGTTCAAGTTACCAACCAACTCTTATTCCACAGACTACCAAGTTAGCCACTAATATTTTCATCACAGCTACAAAAGTTTTACCAGAACGTCAACGATGCAGCAGCTCACATGGCCGTACCAATCACAAAACCAGAGAGAGAAAGTATTGTGCAGACTCTTCCAAACAAAACAACCAGAATCAAAATCCACTGAGAACTCGGGGAGGAGTAGCGATTTTTGTGACTTGTAGATGGACAGATAGACGGCTGACGGCGCATGATGGCAATAACTCATTGGTCTATGGCCGTGTGGGCTAATAATAAAAAGTTTGAAATAAATCCATTCAAGGACAAGCTGGAGTGCATTTGGAAACGTTATTACAAACTTAAAATGGACCACTATGAACAGTGTTAGTCATGTTCTGGGTGAGTGGAGTGTATGAGGGGAAAACGTGTGTTAGGTTGCGCGTCACACAGATTAATCGGAACACAAGCACTCGGACGAGGAGGTGATCATGACTCCAGGAAATGGAACCGACATCATAAAATCGTAGGACATCCTCAGTACAGACACGCATGATCCATCTCTTCCCCTTCATCATGTTCATCCTCATCCCCACTGTCGCACAGCTGAGAGGAGGAGGGAGGAGACAACACGCAGTTCTACCAGCCTGTCACTAGAGGGAGCTCTAAACAGTACACCATCATCACCACTACTCCAGATTTAACGATTCTCAAGTTGAAGCACTCGACTTTTTTTTTTTTTTAAATGCTGTACGTTTTATTGTAGATATACACATGCATGTCTGCACATGGATGCTGTATCTGAGACCCACCTTGATATCATTGCTGTCATGCTGTGTATAGAAAAACAAAACATGTTGAGAGAGCGAGAGAGAGAATCCACCAAGAGTTCGAATCTAGCCTCAATCTGACTAGATCATGAATAACTACAAACTACACCAGGGATGGGCAACTTGCATGATAAAGAGGGCCACAATTTATCACCACCACCATCAGAGGGCCACATGACCGCGCACTTCAACTAATCAGATATGAGAGAAGTTACAAAATAATTTGAAATAAGAACAAAATATTTGTATATTCTTATGTCTGTTTATTGAACCAACATACATTTAAGATTTTCCACACTGAAATGCATTTTTAACATAATGCTTGTCTTGTTAAACGACAAACAAGTTTGTTTTAAAAGAAACAAAGTGCAAAGGGGGGCGGCACGGTGGTGTAGTGGTTAGCGCTGTCGCCTCACAGCAAGAAGGTCCGGGTTCAAGCCCCGTGGCCGGCGAGGGCCTTTCTGTGTGGAGTTTGCATGTTCTCCCCGTGTCCGCGTGGGTTTCCTCCGGGTGCTCCGGTTTCCCCCACAGTCCAAAGACATGCAGGTTAGGTTAACTGGTGACTCTAAATTGACCGTAGGTGTGAATGTGAGTGTGAATGGTTGTCTGTGTCTATTGGCCCTTTTCCACTACCCTTTTTCAGCTTGCTTCAGCTCACTTCAGCCCGACACGGCTCACGTTTCGACTACCAAAAACCAGCACGACTCAGCTCGCTTCAGCCCTGCTTAGCCCCTAAAACTCGCACCATTTTGGAGTGGGGCTGAAGCGAGCCAAAGCGAGCCGAGTGAGGCTGGGGGCGTGAGCAGACACTCCCCTGTGCACTGATTGGTGAGGAGGAGTGTCCTCACATGCCCACACACGCCCTGCGAGCACGCTGGGATCTGTAAACACCGTAAACCCGGAAGGAGAAGAATTACGAATTACGAGAATTTCTGAAGCCTTATGCGCCTCGCCTCATCTATACGCTCTTGCCAGTATCTGTTGGCGTTGTCGGTGACAGCAAGCCACAGCACCAAGACCAGCAACACTAACGACTCCATGTCCTCCATGTTTATTGTTTACTATCCGGGTCGTGAGACTACCGCTTAAAAGCTCACTGATGTCACTGTTTGCGCTGCTTAACGACATCACCTGACGTCCACCCACTTTCGCTAACTCCACCCAATGTGTCCACCCACTTCCAGCCAGCACGGTTCAGCGCGGTTGTAGTCGAAATGCAACTCCAACAGCCCCGCTCAGCTCGACTCAGCACGGCACGGCTCAGCCCGACTCAGCCGCGTTGGTAGTGGAAAAGCGGCATATGTGTCAGCCCTGTGATGACCTGGCGACTTGTCCAGGGTGAACCCCGCCTTTCGCCCGTAGTCAGCTGGGATAGGCTCCAGCTCGCCTGCGACCCTGTAGAACAGGATAAAGCGGCTACAGATAATGAGATGAAATGAAAGTGCAAAGGGCTCACATTCAATGAGGCACAAAACTAAAAAAACAGCGGCCCAACATTAAGTGCAACTTAATGAGATGCTTGTGGTTTTGCCTGCTGGCGCACAATAGACTGGATATCAATGTCAATCTTTGTGCATCCAATCCGCATCAAATGAAAAAGAGCATCATCCGTGAGTCTGTTCCTCTCTTTTGACTTAATGTGCTTCACTGTTGAAAAGCTGCTCTCGCAAATGTAAGTGCTCCCAAACACGCTGGCCATTGACGGAGCAAAATCTCTGAGGAGTGGAAAACGTGCCTCTGGTAGCAGTCTCCAAAATGAAATTCCCCTCTCGTTGCGCTTTGCTTGAAAATAAAGATCTGGCTGCAACTCGCAGAGTTCGAGCTGCAGTTCTGATGGTTGCTCGCTGACAGCAGCAGAGACGGGGTCCGTGAATAGCGCAATTCGTGGTTTCATCACATGAAAATCTTGGAAACGATCGTTAAACTGCTCCTGCAATTTTTCGATGTCGGCCCTATACTTCTGAAGTAGTTTCTCGTACCTGGGGTTATCTTTTCTCATCTCCTCACAAGCGGGAAAGCGTGCCAAATTTGGACGATGGGAAGAAAATCCTTCTATGAACAGGTCGAGTTTACGCTGGAACGCGGTTATGCGTGCATACAGATCGCAAACAGTTTGGTCTCTCCCCTGCAAGTGTGTGTTAAGGTGGTTGAGATGCGAGGTGATGTCTGTCAGAAAGGCCATGTCGCAAATAAACTGTGAGAGTTTTCTGCAGTAGGTGCTTGTATCACCACTAATACTGTTCTCCAAGAACACTGGTAGTTCAGAACGCAGCGCAAAAAACGCTCCAGACACTTTCCTCGCCTCATCCATCTGATCTCAGCGTGCATTTGTAAATCCCCATATGCGGCGTCCACTTCATCCAAAAAGGCAATGAACCTCCTGTGACAAATGCCGCTTTTCCACTACCAACGCGGCTGAGCTGGGCTGAGCCGTGCCGTGCTGAGTTGGGCTGAGTCGAGCTGAGTGGGGCTGTTGGAGTTGCATTTCGACTACAACCGCGCTGAACCGTGCTGGCTGGAAGTGGGTGGACACATTGGGTGGAGTTAGCGAAAGTGGGTGGACGTCACGTGATGTCATTAGGCGGCGCAAACAGTGACATCAGTGAGCTTTTAAGCGGTAGTCTCACGACCCGGATAGTAAACAATACACATGGAGGACATGGAGTCGTTAGTGTTGCTGGTTTTGGTGCTGTGGCTTGTTGTCACCGACAACGCCAACAGATACTGGCAAGAGCGTATAGATGAGGCGAGACGCATAAGGCTTCAGAAATTCTCATAATTCGTAATTCTTCTTCTTCCGGGTTTACGGTGTTTACAGATCCCAGCGTGCTCGCGGGGCGTGTGTGGGCATGTGAGGACACTCCTCCTCACCAATCAGTGCACAGGGGAGTGTCTGCTCACGCCCCCAGCCTCACTCAGCTCGGTTTGGCTCGCTTCAGCCCCACTCCAAAACCATGCGAGTTTTAGGGGCTAAGCAGGGCTGAAGCGAGCTGAGTTGTGCTGTTCTTTGGTAGTCGAAACGCGAGCCGTGTCAGGCTGAAGTGAGCTGAAAAAGGGTAGTGGAAAAGGGCCAAAAGGGACCTGTTCCCCCCCCTCTGATGAGATTTGTTACTTTGGTCACTAAATCCATAACGTGGCTAAAGTTCAGTGTCTTCGCGCAGAGGGCTTCCTGGAGAGATAAGGAAGCACCCTCTATCGGTCAATAGTGTAATTACAACTGTAAAAAAAAAAAGGCCGCGGTTAATTTTTTTTCCTGATAATTAATAAATGAATCTACGGGCCACACTGAGTAAGGAGGCGGGCCGCATGCGGGCCGCCAGTTGCCCATCCCTGAACTACACAAAAGAGACACAACTTAAAGCAATAAAGAAACAATAGAATATATACATTCACCGGCCACTTTATTAGGAATGCCCATCCATCCACCTGCAGCTGTTTGATGCAGTCCTCTCATCAGCCAATCGCGTGGCAGCAGCACAATGCATCAAATCCCGCAGATACAAATCAAGAGCTTCAGTTAATGTTCGCTTCACTCAAACATCAGAATGGGGAAAAAAATGTGATCAAGTTTTGCATGACTGTCTTTCTCTGTGGCATGGGTGCTGGTTTGAGCATTTCAGAAGCTGCTGATCTCCTGGGGTTTTCACACACAGTGTCTACAGTTTACACAGATAGAAATGGTGTGAGAAACAAAAAACATCGAGTGAGCGACAGTTCTGCGGGTGGAAACAAATGCCTTGTTGATAAGAGGTTGGAGGAAAATGAGTCGAGCTTTTATTTTTTGCCAGGAAGGATATAGCAACTCGTATAATCACTCTTTACAACCGTGGTGGGCAGAAAAGCATCTCAGCATGCAACAGCAGAACGCCACATTGGGTTCCCACTCCTGCAGCCAGCCAAGAACAAGTTCCTATTAAAGTGGCCGGTGAGTGTAGACTGCATCAGTTCCTCTAATTGTTTACGAGTTACCGAGTCGCTATTCGACCTCTCGCACACACCCACCTCCACCTCGTCCTCCTCCTGATCAGGGTCCACCATCGCATCGAGCTTCAGTAAAGGAAAAGAACAGCACTGTGTAACTGCTCACCTGTTAGTCTTAAAGGTTCGTTCTTCTATGCAGGAAATGGATTCTTGACTACAAATTAAACTAAGAAGTGACTAAAAATCTACAAGCAGCAGCGGCTATTTAGTAGGTGGGAAAGGGGGTGTGGCTAATGTTTGCTGAGTCAATGTGGAGGAGGCGTGGCCTATGGGACAGTAACGTTAAAGATGTTTGTGACCATCAGTTCATTTGCATTTGATGAATTTTGAAACAAAAAAACGTGATGACACTGACGACCCTGTAGTGTTGTAGATCTGACGAGCCGTTTGATCAGAAAGGGACAAAACACCTGAAACACTTCTTCACTTTGTGCTCCGTGAATCTGGAGAGTTACGCCACTTCCACGGGGTCCAATACTCAATATGAATGTCTTTCTATCATGTCTACAGTACACTGAAGTGAAAAAGTTTCTAAAATGAAAACGTCTGTATCAGTATAAAGGCATCACACACACACACCCACCACCCTCACTTCCTCTGTGGCAATCTGAGGAGAAAAGACAGGAGCAAATATTCCTTACTAACTGATCATCATTCAACCAAAACGCGAGATAAACAGGAAGAGTTTTCCATCATGGCATTATTTAAGAGTTATTCCACGAAATCGAGTCGTACATGAGCTGACAGCCGACGAGGCGCGTAGCACCGAGTTGTCTATAATCCATGTATGACGAGATTGAGTGGAATAACTGTTTTATTCTATCCACATTCACTGGATTTTGAGAAACAGAGCATTTTTATTTTTTAGCAAATTCGATAAATAAAAACTTTATACAAAACGTCCGACAAAATCATTTCCGCTTAGAATGTAAACAAACCGGCAAAACGACAGGAGCAATTTGTGAAAAACTCTATAATTAGAATAATAATAATTCTTGGGGGGGAGCTACGTTCTTACCATCAAATACTTTTCTGTATTTTGTTGCTTTTTTTTTTGTATTTTTGGAGTTTTGTTTTCGAGTAGAGTTTTTACTTTGTCCTCGGTTGGTTCAGCAACACGCTCCGCCATTGTTTCTCTCTACTCACGGTATATGAGCCGATGTAGAAGTAGAGTAGTCAGAGCGCACAATTGCTCATATCCAGTGAATGTGGAAAGAATAATATCCACTGGCTACTCTACTACTAGGATATCAGCTCGTATACCGGGAGTAGAGAAAAACAAAATGGCGGCGCGCATCAAGCCAGATACATCACTTTGTAACCAAGTATTTAAAAGAAACAGAAATGGGTAAGAGTGCATTCCCTCCACCCAATAGCTCCTGTTCCACACTCCAGCCCAGTCGGTGGCGCCAAACCGCCAAAAATCCTAAAGAACAGCAGCATGTTGCTGAACTAAGTGAGGATGAAATAACTTTAGTCGAACCCCCCCCCCAAAAGCAACAAAATGTGGAATAAAAGTATTTGATGGTAACATTTTTCAAGAATTATCGTATTTTTCACACATTGCTCCTGCAGGACTGTGAAATAGAAATGACAAAATCCGAGGAAACAATTTTAGCTGTGGGCCTGGGGGCCGCAGGGCCCCAGAAGCTGAACAGATTTTGTGTATATTGATAGATTTGAAGCATCTCCTGAAAGCAAATATTTTCTCAACCATGCCATTTAATTTGAACTGTTATGTTGAAATAATACAATTTGAACTGATTTACCTTTTAACTGATAAGGGTTCGCTTGAAGAATGAAAATATATCAATAACGTACCTCATATTGTAAATTCACTCATATTCTTGTGTCGATTTGTATCAATTCATTGGGTCCCATAATGTCTTTTCCAGGGGGAAATTCTAGACTGACTATTAAATAATAGTCACTAATAGACCCCGAAGCCGCCGCCAGGCGCCGCTAAAACCGCCATTTAGAATTTGAGCCGCCGCCAGCCAATAATTTTGTAAGCCAATTTGAGCCGCTATCTAATAAAATTTGGCTGAGCCACTAAGAATTGTGTACATCAAATAATGGGTTTATCCACATCATGAGCTACAAGAAAAGTGACACAAACATGATCAACTGTACACACTAGTAGTAACACAATAGAGACGTATAGGCATACACTGTAGAGATTTAGAACCGATATCACAGCACAGAGAGCCACCACAAGCTTGCCGTTGTGACTACCTGTCTGGCTTCCCGCCCCTCACACCGTTACCACGATACACTGGGGAACCCGGGAACCCACCCAGAGCATCAATCGACTCCGATATCGACGAGATGGCTGCATTCTTTGCCGCTGCTGAGGGAAAGTGTAAAGGTATTTTTTTTTGTTTGTTTGTTTCACATACTTCGAGATTGATAAAAAAAAAAGTACTCCACCACTCTACTTTCATCATAGTAAGATAGCTGCCAGTCCTTCACTGGTCATTGCTAGTGAGAGTAGATAGCTAGATGCCTTCCTCGAACAATCCAGATTAGCTTATTATTAGCATTGAACTACAATCTTGCTAGATTTATATTTACAATGAAGTAAGAGACCAGGGGACCTGTGGTAATTTGCTATTTATTCCCCCCATTTGTTTGATCCGTTCGCCCGGATATATGCCACACAGTGACGTCCAGTATCAGCCATTTGTAGCCATAAACATTTTGGTGGCTGCAGCAGCCATTAAGGTTTTGGCTGAGTCAGCTAGCCAGCCAATAATTTCATCAGCCAGCCATTATCCTGAAAACAAACGGCTTCGGGGTCTAGTCACTAATGTTCTTGTTTTTGAACTGATTCAATACCAAAATGTCTTTGTTCATGTTAGACAGATTCTAGTCAAAAACTATATACAACTGTTTACAAGTCAATATTTATATTTATTTCCTTTTCTTTGTTAGCAGTTTCTTCAGCTTAGAAAGCCTACTCTTTTCTTTCGGACTTTCTATACGGCTTTTCCTTGCTCTTTTGGTCTCTCTTTCATTATATATTCATGATAACAATGAACATTATAAACAATAACAAGTTAAAACTACATAAATAATAAATGTGAACAAGATGGTCTACCTGGTAATCTATAGTTCAACAGCTTCAATTTCACCAATTCCGCATGTTTTTTTTCCTTTAACATGGTCAACCAAACGCGTTCTTCCACCAGAACCGAACTTCACATCCTGATGGCACAAGATGCAGTAAGCTTTCCCCGGTTCTTTTATCTTCTGTATGTGCTCATGGAGATATTCACTACCGGCTTTAAACTCCAGCCATCGCCAATTCCATGGATTTTTCATGCCGTTTTCCTTGTCAATGTTTTTGACATCGTCAGTCTCACCGTCCTCCCTCTGAACGATGTCCCTCCGTGACGCGGACATACCGCGAAATTCTCCTTTTCAAAACCGTTGATATCGAAAGCGTGTTTAAAGAGCACAATGGTAAAACGAAAAGAACCCAAAATTGCAACATGGTTTGTAAGCATGGCACAAATGCCGTAAACTGGTCTGTCATTGTCGCAAAAGAAAAAAAGATACCAAAAAAATTACAATGTCGTTACAGAAAGAACAATTAGCGGTAGGCTCTTTCCCAGACTCGCCAGCTCAGTGACAGTCGCTGTACGAGACTACTAGCGGTCGGTAGACAACAACCCCTACCCCCCCAATTTATTGCAAAATTAGATCACATCACACATCACATTATCTCTAGCCGCTTTATCCTTCTACAGGGTCGCAGGCAAGCTGGAGCCTATCCCAGCTGACTACGGGCGAAAGGCGGGGTACACCCTGGACAAGTCGCCAGGTCATCACAGGGCTGACACATAGACACAGACAACCATTCACACTCACATTCACACCTACGGTCAATTTAGAGTCACCAGTTAACCTAACCTGCATGTCTTTGGACTGTGGGGGAAACCGGAGCACCCGGAGGAAACCCACGCGGACACGGGGAGAACATGCAAACTCCGCACAGAAAGGCCCTCGCCGGCCACGGGGCTCGAACCCGGACCTTCTTGCTGTGAGGCGACAGCGCTAACCACTACACCACCGTGCCGCCCGCAAAATTAGATGATTTACTAAAATTATATTTTTGGCGGCCAAATTCACAGAATTCCGCGGATTTTTCACAGCCCTGCTCCTGTCATTTCGCCGGTTTGTTTACATTCTAAGCAGAAATGATTTTGTCAGACATTTTGTATAAAATTATCAAATTTACAAAAAATAAAAATGCCCCATTTCTCAAAATCCAGTGAACGTGGATAAAATAAAACAGTTATTCCACTCAATCTTGTACATGGATTATAGCCGACTCGGTGCTACCAGCTCATGTACGACTCGATTTCATGGAATAACTTAAACAGCTCACTAGAAAACCTGCACAGTTTATCCTGGATTTAGATGAACATCCAAAAAGTGAAAATCATTTGCTTCATGAACGACTGCATGTGAAGATACTCTAAAGAAGAGTAACTAGACCCAGACACCAGGGAAAGGATGTGATCCGTTCCCATCATCTTCTCTGGCAGGACCAGGGTCTGGTTGCGCACCCTGAGGGTTATTTCAGCAGACCAAATTATGTTCATGAACAGCAGAGCCAAAAAATATATAGCTGGAGTTTGGGGGGTGTTATGGGTTTTTTTTTTTTTTTAGAAACCTGAACCTGCTCATCTTCTGTAGCAGATCCTCTTTTTAGACTTCTCCAAATCACATGCCTTTCAGGAAATTCTTAGCTGAACATAGCTCATTTCAGAAAAGAATGAGCTTTCAGACTTTCATCTTGTAACCCTGCCATCTGAACCTGCCTCAATGATTATCGTCCAGTCGCTCTTACCCGTCATTGCTAAGTGTTTTGAGCGGTTGATAATCACCCGCATCAAAGATTCTATCCCAGCTGATCTCAGCCAACACCAACCGGGCAAACAGACCGACTGACGACACCATCTGTGTGGCTCTTCATGCAGCCCTTTCACACCTGGAGAAGCCCAACACCTATGTAAAGATGCTGTTTGTTGACTACAGCTCAGTGTTTAACACCATTGTGCTGAGCTGATCAACAAACTGTTTGCACTACGACTAACTCCACACATATGCAAACGGTTACTGGATTTTCTGACCAATCACCCCCAGTCTGTCAGGCTTGGCAGACATACATCTTCTATCCTCACCCTGAGTACCGGCGTGCCACAAGGCTGTGTGCTGAGCCCCCTCCTCTATGCACTTTCCACCCACGACTGTCAACCCACCCACAAATCGAACATTATTGTTAGGTTTGCGGATGATACGATGGTCATTGAGCTTATACCGAACGCCAATGAAGCTGCATACAGAGAGGAGGCTCAGAACCTGGCGCGACACCAACAACCTGGTCTTGAACACCAAAGAAATCACTGTGGACTTCAGGACCTCCAAAAAGACAGCACACAGCCCAGTAACCATCAGAGCAGAGGCTGTGGAGAGAGGAGTCTCCAGCTTCAAGTTTCTGTGCGTGATCATCACTGAGGACCTCTCCTGGACTGATAAACACCTCAATGATAGTAGGCAAAGCACAACAACGACTACTTTCTGAGGAGATTAAGGAGAGTCAACGTCCCTCAGAAGCTGCTGGTCAATTTCTATAGGTGCACCATAGAAAGCGTATTAAACAAACTATGACCGCCTGGTACAGCAGCTGCATGAAAGCTGCCAGAAAAGCCCTACAACCTGTTGTGAAGACGGCACAGAACATTATTGGCACCGAGTTGCCATCTCTGGATCTGCTACACAACACTCGCCATGTCAGGAGGGCCAAAAAGATTATAAAAGGAGGTCACTCAGCCCGCACATCACTTGTTCAAGCTCCTCCCATCAGGCAGGCGCTTCAGATCTATACGCACACGCACTAACAGACTTAAAAACAGTTGCCTTCCAACTGCAATAAACTTATTGAACTCCGATATCTCCACAGTCTGAGATATGACGTGCAATACATTGGTTTTCTATTCAATCCACCATATCGCTTGAATTCCATATTGTTTCTGTTAAGTGCTCATTTTGTCTCATCTCATCTCATTATCTCTAGCCGCTTTATCTTGTTCTACAGGGTCGCAGGCAAGCTGGAGCCTATCCCAGCTGACTACGGGCGAAAGGCGGGGTACACCCTGGACAAGTCGCCAGGTCATCACAGGGCTGACACATAGACACAGACAACCATTCACACTCACACCTACGGTCAATTCAGGCTACGTTTACATTAGACCGTATCTGTCTCGTTTTCTTCGCGGATGCACTGTCCGCTTACATTAAACCACCTGGAAACGCCGGGAAACGGGAATCCGCCAGAGTCCACGTATTCAATCTAGATCGTATCAGCTCCGGTGCTGTGTAAACATTGAGATACGCGAATACGCTGTGCTGAGCTCTAGCTGGCGTCGTCATTGGACAACGTCACTGTGACATCCACCTTCCTGATTCGCTGGCGTTGGTCATGTGACGCGACTGCTGAAAAACAGCGCGGACTTCCGCCTTGTATCACCTTTCATTAAAAAGAGTATAAAAGTATGAAAATACTGCAAATACTGATGCAAATACTGCCCATTGTGTAGTTATGATTGTCTTTAGGCTTGCCATCCTTCCACTTGCAAGTAGTAAGTGATATGCGCTGGGATCACACACACAGCGGCTCAGTCCCGAATCGTGGCTTGTTCACTTCACTCGCGCGCTGTGTGAGCTGCGCAGGGCCGGAGTGCGCACCCTCCAGAGGGCACTCGCTGTTCAGGGCGGAGTGATTTGGAGCGCAGGATGCCTGCGGAGCCGAGCGTATCCGTGTATTGGTGTTGCTGTGTGCACGGCTAACGGTTTTAGTGTAAACGCGAATCGTTTTAAGAACGTTAATCTGATGATCCGCTGATTCGACGTAATGTAAACGTAGCCTTAGAGTCACCAGTTAACCTAACCTGCATGTCTTTGGACTGTGGGGGAAACCGGAGCACCCGGAGGGAACCCACGCGGACACGGGGAGAACATGCAAACTCCGCATAGAAAGGCCCTCGCCGGCCACGGGGCTCGAACCCGGACCTTCTTGCTGTGATGCGACAGCGCTAACCACTACACCACCATGCTGCCCTGCTCATTTTGTATATAATTATATTTATTTACTTATCACCTTTCTTAGCTCTCAGGTACTTGCTAGGTAAGGGGTGTTTTTTTTTTTGTCTTAATATTTTTGCACCTTTGAGACCAGCACAAAAGAAATTTTGTTGTGCTTTAACAATGACAATAAAGTACTTGAACTTGAAGTGACGACATGAGCTTCCGAGACAAAAGTGGGTATCATGAAGCACCACTGCATTCCATAAACACGACCACTTCAAATCGTCTTATTCATAACTATAAATTAACTGTTAAGCATTAAAAGGTAAAATTTTCTCGCCATTAATTCAGATTATGTTCGTCGCTTTGTAAAGGAGGAGTTTTATCCTCCTGGATCTTCAAGTTTTCTCCTACCTGTTTGGCTCCCATCGACTCGAACATCTTCTCGAGCTGAACTCGCAGCTGTTGCACGTTGTTCATCAGGACGCAGGGCTGTTCGCAGGAACACAGGGGTGTGCGCACGTGTTAGAAAACAGAAAATCCATATAAACAAAGCACACTAGTGTACAGACTCACAATCTTCTCCTTGTCGCAGTAGGACGGGAAACTCTTCTTCAGGATGGCACTGTACTGCAGCAGGACCTTGGCAATGGTCTAATGGGGGGGGGGGGAATCACAACAGGTATTTAATATTAATATTGTGATGACGGGACTACTAGAATTACTCCATTTGTTTTCAATTACTCGCCAAAGATGACGTGAATATCGGTGAATAATAAGCGAGATGAAGTCGAGGTTATTACTCACCAATCTTCACTCAGCCTGAGGTGGATAATTGTTTTAGTATAAATACACAGGTGATTGCTTTTTAAAAATCTTATTAAAATGCTAAAACTATAATGAATTTCATGGTTACACAGTTGTACATTCTGACTCTATAGGACACCGTTATCAAAGTGAGTTATTGATAATCATGCTATCGGTTATCACCCAGATGAGGATGGGTTCCATTTCGAGTCTGGTTCCTCTCACGGTTTCTTCTTCGTGTCATCCCAGGGAGTTTTTTTCTCACCACCGTCACCTCAGGCTCACTCACTCACGGATAAATTTAGCTCATATGTTTAAAAGTTTTTAATTTTCTGTAAAGATGCTTTGCGACAATGTCTGTTATTAAAAGTGCTATACAAATAAACTTAACAAAAAACCCTTAATGAGGCTGGAGCTCATTCCGACCACTGTAGTTGTGTGCAAGTTTGAAATCTGATCACTCCCGTAGGAGGAGCAGCGAGCTTTGTGAAATTGTACATGGTAGGTGGTGCCACCTGGTGAACAATTCTTGTTGGAATCTGTCTTTAGAGTCTTCTGGGCGAGTTTCAGTGAAAACATCCTCGCAGTTTACGAAGAGTAGCGTTTAATGTGACGAGTCATACAAAATTTTCAAATGCCCATAAAATGTTAAATATGACAGGTGGTGCCACCATCTTGACAAATTTTATGCACACCCACCTGGGGAACATTGGATGCGAGTTTGATCGAAATCTGATCACTCCTGTAGGAGGAGTAGAGACTTGTGTAAATTGTGGACGGACGACGACGGACGATCGCATAAGCTCATCCAGCCTAGCCTATGGCCGGATGAGCTAATAAACCAATCAAAAACAGATTTTTTTTAAATAATGTGCTATTATATAACAAAGAGAAATGTCTAATCTTTGATGTGGTCACATTTTCCGTAAGGAAACCTTAATTTAACACTTATTATGGAAGGAGTCTCCAGCGTCAGTGCTTTAACAGGTCAGAGATAAAGTGAAACTTAAAAAAAAAAGTTTTCATTTGGGAAAATCTTCAGGAGAGAGGAGTTCGTGCTTTGCATTTCCTCAGGACCATACCAAGCTTCATGAGTAACATCTCAAAGAAGTTGCTATAATGTAAGGAGCTAACTTATTTAACATTAAATCCAACTATAAATCACTAACGAATAAAAATTTAAAAAAAAAAAAAAGTGTGTTAGTACACAATGGAAAATAAATGAATAAAAAAAAAAAATACTGCAGGGCTATGCAGTTCTGGGAAAATAAACACCTTTGGGCTGCATCACACCACTCCATCACCGATTATTTTCCTGCAACAGGACATCCCCAAGTGTTTTATTCCTTACATATATTACCACTTGGGCTTGTGAAAAAGTCTGGTTCAGTTCATCCACATGACACCATTCATTCTTTCATTTGATTACAGTAAAATCCTGATTTTATCCCCATTTGGTGTTTTCATGCCACTGGTGTTCAACGAAAATGAACAACAGGATGAAAACTGCAACTGGAACAGAATCCGAGAGAGAGAGAGAGAGAGAGAGAGAGAGAGAGAGAGAGAGAGACCACAACAAATAAAATATTATTCAGAAATTTAAGAGTGGTGAAAAGTTCCTTTATAGTAAATAATTAGGCTTTGTTTTTATTATACATTTATTTTAATCGACATTGTTTTTTTTTATTATATTATTTATCAGAATGACTTACTATTTATTTTTTCAATTTTTCCAGAGACCTACTGAAAATCATATTGGATGATGTCGGTCTTCTGAATAAAGATTGTTCCTATACTAAATGATAAAAAAAAAAAAAAAAAAAAAAGACAGAAGTACAGGATAACACAGATGAGGATATAATGTGTATCCGTGGTTACCCTGGCGAACCGGCGACTGTATAACGCCATGACTTTGGGGTCAGGACACTCCAGCTTCTTAATAATCTCAAAGCTCTGGTTGAGCTGCGTGAATACATCCACCACGGAGCAGGAGAACAGAGCATGCTCAGATGTCTGCTGGAACTGGGGAACAGATCAAAAGAGCGGCAATATGTAATGAACGATATGTAAGATTTTATATTTATACAGCATTGATGGTTGTTACAGGTCAAAAAATTTCAACCTACGGTAGGTGATTTTTTTTTTTGGTCCCCGTTAAATTTTAACCTAGGTAAAATTTTGGATTATCCAAGATTCTTAAAAGGGATTCTCCATCACTTCTTTTGTCCATCCAGCCACCCACTTCCTCTCTGTCTACACCTACTGGGCATTTCCTCTCATCCGTCTCACTATTCTTGGGTTTCAGTCACGTGACTTTTCTTAGCGATTTCACTTCTGGTGGTTGAGCAAACCAAAACGGCTGCCGTAGTGCAAACAACTAGTGACAAGTTATCAGAGTACGCTCGTAATCTAGAAGCCACTGCTCGCTTTAGATATATTCAGAAGATTGCTGTGTGCAATGGAATCGACCCCTACAGTCTGGGAAAGAAGGATTTGTCATACAATCTCGAAAACTACCCTTCAGTCGCGTTCCCCGACATCTCGAACTATCTGGTGTTGCAGACGTCCTTCTACACCGCAAAACAGATGAAAGCGTGGAAGAGTATGCAGGCTTACAACTTTTTTTTGTACGTGTCTGGGTAAAGGACCTCGGGATCAAGTCGCTGCCGAATGAATCCTGGATTGTTTTTGGCCGTGTATGTTTTTTTTTTTTTTTAAAAGCTTTTTGTTCGCATCTTTACAACGAAGCGCTGCAAGTTGAAGTGTAAACAAACAACAGTTCACTTGATTCTCATTTGTGTTGGCTCTTATCTTTCAGCTAAATCATTCACAAAGATCATCAGAAACCCCTTTAAAGACCTGGATCTTAGTTAAACAAGACGGAGAAGTGATCACGGCGCATTGTAACTGTACGGCTGGGGAAGAATTTTGTCGCAACCGTCATGCATATGGACTTTGTGAGGAGTAAACAAAAACAGCTGGGGACTTTAGCGCTTCGTGACTAAAAAAAAGTCCCGTAAAATAACGACACGTAGCAAGAAAAGTACTTGGAAAACACCAAGGACAGAGCTGAGAGGGAAATACAAACCTTTCGCCAAGTGATCACCGCAAACTCGAGCATGCTTTGACTCGGCTCCCTTCAGTTTCAGCGAGAGGTTCAAAAGCCACCTTTCTCGACGTCTTTTTGTGAAATCCCTTGTTCGTTCATCCTTTATTAGTGCATGGGGAACCCTGAAGAAACTTATCAGTTTCACGGTTTGATTGATTCAAACAACCTAAAACAACGCAAGCGTAAGGCTTTTCTCATGCGAGCAATGCACCTTCTTCATACAAACACTTCGTCAACTGAGCTTTGGTCGACCACCAGCTAAAGTTCTGAATAACTAATGAGGCGGATGTGACGTCACGTGAAACCCAAGAATTCCTATTTCCCTAATTAGCATTTAAAAAAAAACAAAACACCTTTTTTTCATACTTGGCCACACCAATTTAATTAGTTGGTTCTCGGATTTTTTCAGGAAAAACATGAAGCAAGCAGGCGAAAAAAAAAAATGCTCTGATGGTAAAATTAGCGGTGGAAATTAGTGTTGCACCGATACCGATACCAGTATCGGGCAGGGCCCCGATCTGGCACTAAAATGGTGGTAGCGGTATTGGCGAGTAGCAAGAAATAGGGCGCCGATACCATTTACCGATGCTAGTATGACACTTGAACGCAGCCTTCTCTCTCCCGACACTCACTACACTCGGTGTTGTGTGATCACTGTGCATGCCTGCCAAGCAGCTATTGCTATTGACCTGCTCCAGACCAATGAGAGCGGGCCAATAGCCGCTCTTAACCAATACAGGGGCAGCTTTTTCATGCGGAGGAAAAACAAACCACGAGAAGAAAATGTCGGCGGTCTGGATATATTTCAGCATAGAAACTCCGGCGAGTACAATGGCTACATGCAAGATTTGCAGCCTGAAAGTTTCGAGAGGTGGAGTTAAATCGGCCAGTTTCAATACCTCGAACCTGATAAAACATTTGAAGACGAAACATGTGAACGAATACAAAGAGTTTGAGGTTGCAGCAACTGCTAGCAAGAGAAAGGGGGATGGACCGCAGCAACAAACCCTGGTCAGTTCACTTCGTAGGAAGGAGCAGTGGGACGAGAAGAGTGAAGCAGCAAGACAGATGTCCGAAAAAAATCACCGAAATGACTGTTCTTTGTAACCTGCCCCTTGCCTTTGTTGAAAGCGTGGGATTCCGGCTTTTTATGGCTCACGCAGTACCCAAGTATAAGGTCCCGAGTCGCAAATACATCACGGAGACTACTATCCCTGCACTAAAAAATAAAGTAACGGAGCACGTTTTAAGAAAGCTGGAGAAGGCAGTGGCCATAAGCTTTTCAACTGACATCTGGAGCAGCCAAGTCTCCCCACTTTCCCTGCTTAGCTTGACAACCCACTGGGTGGACTCGGAAAGCAGCAGCCTGACAAAGCCATGATAGCAATGATTTTACATCTAAGTATGCAGCTCTCAAACGGAGTAGTATCGGTATCGGCCGGTACTGCACAGCCAGGTATAGGTATCGGTATCGGGGCCAAAAAATGGTATCGGTGCAACACTAGTGGAAATAGACCAAACAATACAGGCAAACCAGTAAACAGAATTTCAACACACCTGTCAAAAATTTTACGCTTCTGTTCGCTGAATATCCTAACAATCACAAACACAGGCTTTGCAGGACTCCCCTCCACAGGCATGTTTCTTCCACAAGTCTTTATCAAAAGTGAAAGGGGCGATTTGATTGGTTTTTGACGTCACGTGACCTCACGTCACATGACCTTTTCTACTGGCAGGAGTTTGACTTCAATTTTTTTTTTTCATTTTGCATTTTCTTCAAGCGGCGATTCCGAGAACCAACTAATTGAATTGGTGTGGCCTAAACAGGATTCAAACTCTGAACCTTCTGATTCTTAACCAAACACCTTAATAACTACTAGCTCAGTGACGATTGCAATGGAAGGAGTGAGAGATATTTTGAATTTATTAATGAATCCAGTCTGATTACATCAAAGAGTTTAAAATGCAAAGTCTTCCCAAATCCGAACCCTAAACCTAACCTGAGGTATAGTAAGAGTCTAATACAAGGAGCAAATTATGAACCGGGTTAAAAATTCTAACCTAGGTTGAAAAATTCCTCCTAACTAACAATTCTGACCTGGAATATGGTTATGGCATACAATATCAGCAGCATGTGCATGTAAAATATTATTAGAAAATGTACTTAATTGTAAGTGAAAGCTATAAAGGGAGCATAGGTCATGTAAAAACAAAAACAATCCATACAAAGTTGCCAGGGACACCAATAACAAAAAAAAAAAAAAAAAAAAAAGTATTATAATGGATTACTCCACTGTTTCTCAATGTGGAGCGACCCCTGGTGGTCCGTGAATCGATGTCGTAAAATATCACGGTTTATCAGTGTTTCTCAAATCGCCGACGTGACTCCAAAAGCAAAAATTCTGAGTCTCACAGGCGAGTTGTTCTCCATATTGAATAAAGTCCAATGTAAATTCAAAAATAGTAGCCGATTATTTGAATTTGTCCGACATTAAGCAAGCCAACAGTTTTGCGACACTGCCGATAGCTACGTCAGTTTACGTTACACTTTCATATCAACATCACCTCTGAATGTGGAGAGAAGGTGGAATGCGGAGAAACTATGAGTGACCAAATTAGATTTAGCACCAAACTGTCAAAAAGATAACGGATCGGTGGCTGAAGACCGGGTCGGTCAAAAGAAAAGCACAAGAAATATCAGACACGAGCAAGGACAAAGTGCAAAGACGTGATGATTCTTTGTTTGAGAAAACAAAGCAGTGCAACCGGATCAATGTGGCCCCCGGTACGAGCTTAAAACCGTCCGGTTTGGAGCCAGACATTGCTTCACTGATGTATCAGAATAAGCAGCACCATTCTTCCCATTAAGAGAAGGACAACAATGAATGAGTTGGTGATACTATTTGTAAAACTGTCATTTCATTAGTGCGTAATTTGCAATATACTGTTGAAGCAGACTCAATGTTTTTTGTTCAGGATATTTAGGGGGTAAGGTGGTCTGCGGATTTTTTTTTTTATGGATAAAGTGGTCCTTGGCCTGAAAAAGTTTGAGAAACACTGAACTACTCGAATACTCACGCCATCCTTCTTGTCCCTCTCGAGTGCACCGTGCATGAACTCCACAGAGACGTCCTCGTTCTCATCCAACCACTGCAGCACGAACTGCATGAACCACCTACACACAGGCCAACACGTGACCGACACTTTCAACTACAACACTGACAAAGTAAAAACCCTTCACAACGCCACACAAAATTAGCAATCTATTCTGTAAATATATATGTTATTTATTCTTGAATCGACAATAGTTATATAGATTAAACACTTAAATATCTTTAATGGCCAAACACAAACATACTGCTCTCTCATACAAATGTATAGGAGGTTCATCAGCGCAGCAGCGTGCCGTCATTGCGACTATTAGTATCATTATTACTATTAATGGTATTACCATTTATAAATTCAGGGAGCATAATGTGAAAAATGAGTCTCGGTATACAGGTAGCCATCGACTTACGACTGCGTTTGGTTACGACTGACCAGTTGTAAACCGATCTGGTCGTAAGTCGGCCTATGTTAAATTAATGCAAGTATATTGTGATGTGTAATGATATTGTAATCATCTTAGTCTTATTTTATCAACATTTTCTTATTTCATTACCTTGGCTCATTATTTGGTTTAAGTCAAACACTGCGTACAGTACAATTTGATTAATATGTGCAAAACAAAAAATACGAAATACTGTACAGGTGTGAAAAATAGAAAAATTTTAGTTTGAAACACACCAAAATAGGCGGCACGGTGGTGTAGTGGTTAGCGCTGTCGCCTCACAGCAAGAAGGTCCGGGTTCGAGCCCCGTGGCCGGCGAGGGCCTTTCTGTGCGGAGTTTGCATGTTCTCCCCGTGTCCGCGTGGGTTTCCTCCGGGTGCTCCGGTTTCCCCCACAGTCCAAAGACATGCAGGTTAGGTTAACTGGTGACTCTAAATTGAGCGTAGGTGTGAATGGTTGTCTGTGTCTATGTGTCAGCCCTGTGATGACCTGGCGACTTGTCCAGGGTGTACCCCGCCTTTCGCCCGTAGTCAGCTGGGATAGGCTCCTGCTTGCCTGCGACCCTGTAGAAGGATAAAGCGGCTAGAGATAATGAGATGAGACGTACCAAAATACAAATGTAAAACATAGCAAAATACAAAATTTAGTGACCGCTGGCATCACTGGTGCTTGGCTGTGGGTCGTCTACGTCATCATCAGCTGTTGCAGCGCTCGGGCTGGTGGGAGGATTTGCTCGTTTCATAAACCAGGAGCTGCGGCGGAAACTGTTATACGCGGCGAGAGAGCTGGGGCGGAAACTGTCGTACGCTCAGCTGGGAAACACTTGCCAGTCATAACCAGACGGTCGTAAAGTCGATCGGTCGTAAGTCGCATAGGTCGTAAGTCGACGACTACCTGTATTAGTTGTAAATAAGCACAATTTCCCAGACTACCACAGAAAATTTCTTGATGTAGACAAGTCCCAAACCGCGACTCTACATCAGCATTGGCCTTGCAAGGTGCAGGATGATTTTAACCCCTAGATGGTGTTTTGACCCCTTTTCAACCCATAAAATGCCAATTTTTACAAAAATCATCATTTTCTCATCACCACAAGCACTGATGTGTTTCATCACAGTACAGTCATATCATTTAGATTAAAAAAAAAAGGAAGAATGCAGTACCTCTTTAAACCTCTCCCCATGCAGGGTTCTTTGGTTTGTCTTGATCTAAGAGAAGCCTTAAAGAGTTTAGTGTGTACAACTGTGCGACACTCACATGGGGTATTCAGGAATGACTCCTTTGAAGGCGGGTAGATCCTTTACGTACTCGTTATACAGCCACTTCACCTTAAAGTGCAGGTTCATGTAGTCAGCACTCTTACACAGGCGATGCTTCTCGTGCTCTGAGGAGAAGAAAGCGGCAGAACGTACAGTATGTATGTGTGAGTGAGTGAGTGAGTGAGTGAGTGAGCGAGCGAGCATCTGGAGCTCATCGAAGAACTCTGATCATGAAGTGCGAGTCAAATGTGTTCCAGAGGTGACATTTCTGTTACATGTCAATATTTTATCAACTGATCTGGCCCAAGTTTTTCAAAAGCATTACAACACAAAAGATCATCATTAAATGGTAGCGCGAGCAGCACAATGAACACTCACACTCTCTCACCTAGTTAAGATGCTCGTAGCGTTAAGAGGCTTTTGGGAAACCCACCCCTGATCTGGACATAAAATGATGTAATTGCTCAATAATGCTGAAGAAAAAAATAAATAAAAGGCCGCAAGTTAATTGTGTTCTGTAAAATATCAGACTATATAAGGGGTGCAAGCCAGTGCCGTTATCTGCATCTGTTTAGTGCTCAAAATATTAAAAATTTGTTTTCACATTTGGATTTAAACCAGAAGTGGGCGTAGTCCATGTTAACCCTCCTACTATTTTACAGGATATTACTTTATTCCACCTCCTAAACCTGTGGAACTTTCTGGAAAGCTTTCCATCTTCTATTTAACGTGCCTGAGTAAAGCAAACTAACCGTTTCAAAATCACTGAAAATCTTTCCCAAATTGAGAAACGGTTATTTCAGGCTACATATAAGGAACACACACTAGGGATCAACCGATATGTTTTTTTCAGGGCCGATACCGATTATTATGGAATTGGGATGCCGATAACCGATATGTGCAACCGATAAATGTAAACATTATAATTCACATGAAATTAAACATAGCACACACTGACAGAACTTCATATCCATGAAATGTATATTTAATTATAAAGTTAAACATGAAATTTTGTGCAGGGAGATGCCAGCAGCATTTGTACAATAAAGTCAAACATTAGAATAAAATAGGAAATAAAATAATAATAAATATTCACCAATAAAAAAAAAAAAAAAAAAAAAATCACTCCCTACTATATTACAGCTCACCATTTTCAGTGGAAAATAAATGAAAATACACTCTGGATTCTTTTACACTAAGAACTAAGTAAGACTTACCAACTTCAAGCAGTTTTTAAATAACAAATCAAGTGTAGGGAGCTGCCTGCAGCATTTTTTAAAAAGTAAAGTCAAACAAAGTCGGCTATCACTCCCTATTATGTAACAACTTAACAAGTAACCATCTACATTCTAATGCTTTTAATGCCCAAGCCTAATATTCCCAGTTTAGGAGGATTATATTGTAGTGAAGGAAGCATTACATGTAGTTTCAGCGAGACTAGTTGGTTGTAGGCTAATTCAAGTGCTTCCTTCCGTAAGCTAAGTTTGCCTGGCTACACAGATGCAAATGGACAATTTTAACAAGTAGTAGATGAAGAATGTAAACATATAATGATGTTGTGCTTTTGCAACTTGTGTGTTTGTGACTTATTGCGGCAAAAGCAGTGTGTCCTTACCTTGAAGTGGGATCTGCTTCTGCCCGAGTGCCCGCCTTGAAACAGTTCACAGCGTTTAGCTACACGTGTCGATTGGCTATATCTCTTGTGCCAAACAAATCAGATGTTGTGGTGGGCGGGACCGTGTTCTTGAACTCAGAGAGGTGAGTGCAGGAAAGGACGTGCAGTGACAGTCGCGTTAGGAACGAAATGGCCGCAAAAAGGCATGTTATCGGCATATCGGTGGAAATTATGGCCGATACCGATAACCCTAAAAATGCAGAATATCGGCCCGATATATCGGCCAGGCCGATTATCGGTTGACCCCTAACACACACGCACACCCACCCACCCTTTGGCTCAGGCAGTGATGTGACTCACCCTCTGTGGCGTACTTCATATCCTGTGAGAACTGAACCCACATCACCTCGGCACACACCTTCCCTACATTAAGCTCCTGAGGAAACCTGAAGCAGAACGGAGGGAAAGAGACGAATCAACACAATGAACAGCAAACTGGTGTGTGTGTGTGTGTGTGTGTGTGTGTGTGTGTGCACGCGCGCGCCCTCTCTCTATAAATTATATTTTTAACAGTTATTCCATGAAATCAAGTCGTACATGAGCTGATAGCCGACGAGGTGCGTAGCACAGAGTTGTCTATAATCCATGTACGACGAGATTGAGTAGAATAACTGTTTTATTCTATCCACATTCACTGGATTTTGAGAAACCGAGCATTTTTATTTTGTAAACAAACAGGCAAAATGACAGGAGCAATTTGTGAAAAATGCGATAATTCTTGGAAGAAAAAAAACAAAACAGACAGACATTCTTACCATCAAATACTTTTATTCCATATTTTGTTGCTTTTTTTTTGCATTTTTGGGGTTTTGTTTTCGAGTCGAGATTTTATTTCGGCCTCTGTTGGCTCGGCAACACGCTCCACCATTTTGTTTTTCTCTACTCACGGTATATGAGCTGATATCCTAGTAGTAGAGTAGCCAATCAAAGCGCATGATTGCTCATGTCCAGTGAATGTGGATAGAATTTTATACACACATATATACAGCGCAGACGTGGTTTAATAAGTTCAATGCGATACTTTCGGCTACAGCGCTACACAACCTGAAACCCGAGATCATCAATACTTGTGACCATTTTGGGGGTTCAAGTAATTTATACAAGGGGTGTTTAAGTTCAAGCCAACTTTATTGTGAATTCTGCTGTATGTACAGGACACAGACGGGACTGAAGCGACTTCGTCTCGGTTATTCTTCACTGATGTTCACTTCACCTTTGGTGAATAATCGTTAAATAACTGCACGATGCCTGTAAGGGACCATAGTGAGGAGGATTAGGACCGACTATAGATGTGCGTGTTCTTAATGTCCATCACTCACTGGTTGAGAACAGGTGTATATGAGTTGCGATCCTCTTCTATAATGGAAACTATCAGCGTGATGAGTTTGGGCCAGAAGTCTAGATTCTTGATGCTCGGACCCTGCTCTTCTGGAGGATATTCATCTTTATTCTGAAAAAGAGAAGCGGAATCAGGGCCAACACACACATGCACAGACACAAACAAATCACAATGAAACCCTGAACTGAACCTCAGGTATTAGCCCAAAAAAAAAAAAAAAAAAAGGAAGCTGACCGGGTCTCCTACTGGCTGGTACTGGTGGCTGTAGAGCTCTTGGCAGTTGTTAAAGATATAGTCGTAGGTGGAGTTGAGACAGGCTTTCACACAGTCTCGTACCACCTGGCTGGCTCTTGGAGGACTCTGCAGTTCCTGCACCTGTCCACCAGGGGGCGAGAATGAGAGATGGTTCAGACGCATTCACCGTTTCACAGTCCTCGCGTTCCCATATTGTTCTAACCGACCCTCACATCATTGTTGTGAAAAGATACAATACTGACCAGATCCAACCTTATCAAAAAGTAATGGCACCCTGTGAATAACACACCATCTCACAGACGATACCTTCATCCTGAAGAAAGTGATGCTGGTGAGTAGATCCACAGTGGACTTCAGGTCCTGCAGACGCTCCTTACTGCTCGCAGGGAAGTTATTCTGTGGCAGGACAGGATACAGAACACAGTTTGAGTACTACACTATAGAGATCTCCCAGTGCCATCAGGTCAGGTGTGAGTGAGACTTACGCGATACATGGAGAGATCAATGCGTAAGGAATTGTGCAGCTGGTCTAAGAGCTTGACAAATCTTTCTTTCTGTTGGAAGAGAAAATATAACAGTGAGGGACATTAGGTAGAAGATTCATCTGGGATGATTTGCTTCCAAGAGGATTTGCTTGAAGCTGTACAGTACAAGTGCACAGAGAATATTGTTTGTTATTTAAACTACTTCCTGCACATACACCCACACAAAAATTCTGCATGTTTAAGCTGTGTGCATGCAGGCTACCTTAAAAACCTACATTAAAAAAATTTAAATTTTCATGCAAATTGCACCCAGGTGTGATTATAAAAAAAAGACATTACAGTATCATGTGTTAATGCCGCAAGTAGCAATCATGCTAAAGATCCAGGAACTTCCTAAAGTTCATTATTAAACACTCAAATGGAAAAAGGCACAAAGACCTTAAAACATCCCTGTCTGTACAACTGGCTCGATAATATACAGGTGGAAATCTCATCTCATCTCATTATCTCTAGCCGCTTTATCCTTCTACAGGGTCGCAGGCAAGCTGGAGCCTATCCCAGCTGACTACGGGCGAAAGGCGGGGTACACCCTGGACAAGTCGCCAGGTCATCACAGGGCTGACACATAGACACAGACAACCATTCACACTCACATTCACACCTACGGTCAATTTAGAGTCACCAGTTAACCTAACCTGCATGTCTTTGGACTGTGGAGGAAACCCACGCGGACACGGGGAGAACATGCAAACTCCACACAGAAAGGCCCTCGCCAGCCACGGGGCTCGAACCCAGGACCTTCTTGCTGTGAGGCGACAGCGCTAACCACTACACCTACAGGTGGAAATTTCACGGAAATATGACGACTCATCCCCAGACACGGAAGACTTCATAACACACACTCAGACTAACGATGAGGAAGGTTCGAGAGAAGCCGGCAATCACTTGAAAAGAGTTGTAGGACAAACTGAAAGCAGTAGGAACCATGAAACAGAGAACAAATTACGAACGAACAGCTCATTTCCTTCGTTCCTTCATCTCAGACACCAAAGCTCAATCTCCAGCTCAACTTCTAACCACTAATCTAATTATAACAGATGCAGGTCATGAGCACAACAGCTTCTTTACACGTGGGTGTGTCCCCATCCATTTGTGTCCATCTGTCTGTCCGCGTGCATCTATCTGTCCCCGTCTGTCTGTCCGTGTCCATCTGTCTGTGTCTGTCCGTGTGTCCATCTCTGTCAGTGTCTGTCCCAGTGGTGCAGTGGTTAGCACTGTCTGCATGGGTTTTCTCCCACTTCAAAGACATACAGATGTTGAACTTGTACGTTGCTCTGGATAACAGCATCTGCTAAATGCCTGCAATGTAATATAATGTAATGTAATGTGGTGTGTGTGTATACACTACCCCAAAGTTGGAGGCAGAGAAGCGGTCAGAGGCGGAGACATTGGTGGAGGCGGTGGTGTGAGCATAGAAGGCATTAATGTTGGCCAGCAGCGTGCTCATCACCGCAGGAACACCGGGACACATGTATTTAGACGAGAGACATGCAAAGTGCCTGGAGAAAATCAAATCCATTGGAGGAGATTTAAACTAAATGTCAAATACATTTAAAAAAAAAAAAAAAGGGAAATTGTATTATATACTGCTATGATGCGTACGTCATGGCCTGGTAGATGGACTCGATCCCATAACGCATCGCGAACTCATCCACGATTTCCTGTGCCACGTCGTCGAAATAGACCTTCCAGGCATCGTCGCTACGAGCATCCGGGATCTTCACCGCCCCCTGCCCAAGCACATCTGTGGTATGGTGGAACAGGTTCTAAGGAGGGGGAAGAGGGGGAAAAAAAACAAACAAAAAAAACAAACTCATCATTTACACGAGACACGTTATAAAGAAATTTCATAGTGGTGTATACACACTCCAGAGATGACGATGATCCCATTCAGAATGCAGCTGCCCTCTGTTGCCCCTTTTCCACCAAAGCAGTTCCAGGGCTGGTTCGGGGCCAGTGCTTAGTTTGGAACTGGGTTTTCTGTTTCCACTGACAAAGAACTGGCTCTGAGGACAGAAAAACCGGTTCCAGGCTAGCACCAACTCTCTGCTGGGCCAGAGGAAAGAACCGCTTACGTCAGCGGGGGGGCGGAGTTGTTAAGACCAACAACAATAAGACCGCGAAAGATCGCCATTTTTAAGCAACGAGAAGCCGCAGCTGTACAAACGCGAAGTCATCCATTATTGTTGTTGTTGCCGCTTCTGCTTCTTCCGTGTTGTTTTTGCTTTGATATTCGCGCCAAGATTTATGCAAACGTAGCAACGTAACTGACAGATACAGCGACGTAATGACGTATACAGCGACGCAATGACGTGGCTCTGCTTAGCACCACGAGCTATGGAAAAGCAAACTGGTTCTCAGCTGGCTCGCAAGTTGAACGAGTTGTGAACCAGCACCGGCCCCGAACCAGCCCTGGAACTGATTTGGTGGAAAAGGGGTATCTGAAGCACCTCATTTTGGGTGCAATCCTATAATACGCCTATAATCCTTCTGACCAGAGTTAATGCTCTGACAAAAACGTCGGGGCGAACTGTTACCCCAACCAAGGCATATGTTCACAAACAAGTAAATCTCATATCTTGCATTATGGCCAGCTAAAACTGCGCTCCAAAGAATTAAAAATGAGGAGAGTTCCATCACAGCACTGTAACTCTGAACCCTGATTGGTCAGAAGGTGTTGATTCATTTCCTACAACAGCCAGCACAGCTCCACATCACAGGTTTATATGAATGCGTTCATTCTAATACATTATCTTTTCTTTAGTAACAGCTCGTTCATAGGGACTCAATCAGATAACTGCTGATCTGGTGAAGAGTTTATTGAACATTTATGGAACGAGTCTCTAGCGTCAGTACTTTGTAACACTAAGTTTTCCAACGTCTTCAGGAAAGTCTTCAGGACAGAAGTAGATGTGTTGTGGTTTCTCAGTAACAAGTTACACTTTGTCTTAAGCTCAAGACAGAAACTAGAAGGACACTTGATAGAAGAAAGAGTCCACATCTCCATCAAGCCACAACATCAAAATCAAATTACTTGAACCTTGGGTAATACTAAAGCTGGCCACCAAATTTCATCCAAATCCGTTCACTACTTTTTGAGTTCCGCTGGGAACAGACAAAACAATCCTGGATCTGCATACATATCCAGATTTGCATCAAACTCTAGTCAATAGTTCCTTGGTCCAACTTTCCTCCAAATTTCATCCAAATCCGTTCACTAGTTTGAGTTCCATTGGGAACAAAAACAAACAAAAAGGTGAAAACAACCTTCTCCAATAAAGTCAGTGGAGGGAATGATGCAGGCTGGTGACAGAACGACTCGTGGATGTTCCACAACCATAAAAACGTTAAGTACGATGTAATTTATTCATACGTAGCACGGCATTTAAAGAGCAGCTCTAACTGTTGGCAAATTAACATAGTGTAAGTGGAATAAAACACTGGGACATGATGTTCTAGAAAAGTAATCAATGTTGTCATTTTATTCTTTAAATCAGAGAACTTCCCCTTTTCATAAAATTTGCTGAAGCTGCTCTTTAAATGCTGGGCTGTGTGGAGGTTTGAGACTATACCTCGTGTAGGCAGGTGTACTGCACATGGTATGGAGCCACTTTCTCTTCTCCTTTAATTTCCACACTGATGTGAAGACGGATAGCACCGGACACCGCTGACTTATCAGTCCTTTTCTCTGAGAAGGGACACACAGAGAGAGAGAGAGAGAGAGAGAATATGGCATTCATTTGGCTCATGAGAGGAAGAGGATTGAGAACATTGTGGCCTTCTTCCAAAAATGCAGGATTCGTCCGAGCCGCTTCTTCCCTTGACAAGCAAATTATTAAGGGGTAATTTATACACAACGACTGATCGGTCGATTTCCGACGTGAGTCAGTACATAATAATCAAGCAAGATCACTCCAGTTGGAGAGAGAGAGAGAGAGAGAGAGAGAGAGAGAGAGCGAGAGAGAGAGAGAGACTGACTCAATTACTACTATTGCCTGTAATTGCTAGAGCCATTGTGAAGGCCAAAGTTCCAGAAAAGGGCAATTAGAGAAACAACACAAGGACAATGAGAAGCTCAGGACATAATACACACACACACACACACACACACACACACACACACACACACACACACACACACACACACAATCAAGATTAAGCTCTGAACCACAGTGTGTGTGTAGGGGTTGGAGCACAAGTGCCATGATGTTATTCCAAATCAATATCCCATTGTTTCGAGTTAATATTTCACTGAACATCCCTCAATCTATTATTCGAAAGAGCTTTGATGAATTCTCATATCTGATTGGTCAGAAGGTGGACATTATTTGTGCAACATACACAACAAGTTTACATTCATACGTTATTGCAATCCCCCACCCAAGTGAAGTTTGGCGGGGGATACAGAAACTGGTTCCGTCCATCCATCCGTCTGCGTTTTCGTTTCCGGGCCATATGTTTAAAACTACTGAAAATATCTTCATGAAACTTTGTATACATATCAAGCAACATGTGAACTAGTGCAGTTTGCTATTATGGATGGATGGATGGATGGATTTTGACTTCGTTTCTAAGAGCAATGTTCATTTCTGGAGCCCAAAACTATTCATGATACAGATTTGAAACTTGGATATTTTCTTTAAATAATGACTTAATATCTGGACTAGTTACCAAGTTGAAATGATGAGATATTGGTCCTCATTTGCAAAATGAGCATACGACAGAAAACTGGGCGTGAGCAGAGACTACAGTCAAATCTCAGGTCAAGTCTCATTACATTATATTAATGGCATTTCGCAGACGCTCTTATCCAGAGTGACATACAACAGCAGCTTTGGGACCAAAAAGTTGCAGGTTCAATTCCCTGGACCAACAGGAATTACCGTCCTTGAGCAAGGCACCTAACCCCCAACTACTCCCCTGACTGCACTGTTATACTACAATACCAGGCTGCTCCATGGAGCAGTTGGGGGTTGGGTGCCTTGCTCAAGGGCACAGCCATTCCTGCTGGTCCAGGGAACTGAACCTGCAACCTTCTGGTCCCAAAGGTGCTTCTCGAAGACCATGGCTTCCCCCAAGCCTCAACTCGTATACACGTCTTCAAGGCAGCGTGGACTTGCGGTGCAGCATAGTCAATTTAAAGGAGTCAGATTTTTCATGACTCCCGTTGATGCTGTATTATGCATCTCCATGGTGTAAGCTCTGGGGCGTGGCCTCCAAACAGAGAACACATAAGGGTGTGATATTTAAATGAAGATTGTTTTCAGCCGCCACATACGCTGTGATTGCCGAGATACCTGAATCACATGTGAACCTGATCATGCGACGGTTTCTGTACTCGGATCTGCGCCCCTTTCTCCGTTGGACTGATAAACGAGGGACATCAAGTCGAAAAAAGGACATCGTCCTGAGTGCAGATCCTGAATTCACCCAGCTGTAGATTACATCACAGGTATATATGTGTAATAATGTGTTTCTATAGGACTTTGGTTCTAGTCTAACATCACTACTATTATTTGGTATTATGTGGACCTCAATAATAAATGTAATAAAAAAATATTAACGAAATGCAGATCCACCTTACGGTCGTCCATCAGCCCGCTGCGTCTCTGCACTCTGAAGAGAACGGATTTGCACAAAAGGCTCCAGATGCTTAAAATAGAAGCAGCATAATGTCATGTGAGGAGAGACCACAGAGCCGAGAGAGACCCGGCGGGCCTTTACTCATCCCCACGGTCCACTTACACACTCGCCAATTCAGCTTTCACTAATTCCCTGGTTCACACAAGCTCACGGGACCCCCCCCACACACACACACACACACGCGCGCGCGATACAGGATATAGTGTACATTCAGACCTGATCTAATAATTACAGAAAATAATTAAATAAAATAAATAAAAATAAGATGAAGTGAGTGTAGTTTTATCAGACCATCAGCGACTGCACAGAATTTAATGTGTGATCTGAGACACTCTTACTGTTTCAGGAAAAAAAAAAAAAAAAACTTCACAGCTTGGATCAATTTAATTGGTCTTCTGTAACAACACTGCCAACAAGAACGTTCAGGCAAGCAGTGAGCAAAAAAATGGCGACAAAATCCCTCTATTTGTCTGTGTCTCCGTGTCAGTCTCCGTTTCAGGGTCTCTGCATCTCCGTCTGTCTCTTTATATCAGTCTCTGTCTCAGCGTCTGTCTGCCTTCGTCTCAGAGTCTCCGTCTGTCTCTGTGTCAGTCTCTATCTCAGTTTCTGCATCTCTATCCGTCTGTCTGCGTCTTTGTGTCTGTCTGCGTATCTCCAGCTGTCTCAGGGTCTCCATCTTTGTGTCTTTGTCTGTGTCTTGGTGTCTGTCTGTCTGTCTTGGTTTCTATGCGTCTGTCCATCTGTCTCAGAGTCTGTGTTTCTGTCTGTCTTGGTGTCTGCCCGTCTGCGTGTCTGTGCCTGCCTGTCTCGGTGTCGGAGTGTTTTTTTTTTTTCTGTCTGTCAGTATTTGCCTTTGCACCTGTATCTATGCATCTCTCAAAGAGCAGAGATGCTAATGAGTATTAGTTATCCAAAAAATGGTTTCTTAGGCCAAGTTTACATTAGACCGTATCGGTCTCGTTTTCTTCACGGATGCACTGTCCGTTTACATTAAAACGCCTGGAAATGCCGGGAAACGGGAATCCGCGAGGGTCCATGTATTCAATCCAGATCGTGTCTGGTCCGGTGCTGTGTAAACATTGAGAATACGCGGATACGCTGTGCTGAGCTCTAGCTGGCGTCGTCATTGGACAACGTCACTGTGACATCCACCTTCCTGATTCGCTGGCATTGGTCATGTGACGTGACTGCTGAAAAACGGCGCGGACTTCCGCCTTGTATCACCTTTCATTAAAGAGTATAAAAGTATGAAAATACTGCAAATACTGATGCAAATACTGCCCATTGTGTAGTTATGATTGTCTTTAGGCTTGCCATCCTTCCACTTGCAAGTGGTAAGTGACGCGCATGCCCGACATGCACTGAGATCACACACACAGCGGCTCAGTCCCGAATTACTGCTCGTGCGCTTCACTCACGCGCTCTGTGAGCTGCGCAGGGCCGGAGTGCGCACCCTCCAGAGGGCACTCGCTGTTCAGGGCGGAGTGATTTGGAGCGCAGCCGCTGAGGAGGAAGCGATGAACCGCACTGACACATTTCAACTTGCGTGCCGAATTAGTTATGTGATTAGCGTATCCGTGTATTGGCGTTGCTGTGTGCACACGAATCGTGTATTGGCGTTGCTGTGTGCACGCTAATCGTTTTTAAAAACGTTAATCTGATGATCCGCTGATACGGTCTAATGTAAACCCCACCTTAGACACACACACACACACCTACCCAGGTTGTACCAGACGTCCATCTCTCCACTGAGCGTTCGCACCTCGATGATGCTCTGTCCCAGGAAATCGTCAGACTCCCTCTTCAGCCTCTGCTTCACGCGGGACTTGATGTCATCATCTTCGTCCCACACGCGCACCTTAATACGGTCTGACGAGTTGTGGCACTCACTGAGGGGGGAAAAAAAAAAAAAAAAAAAAACAGACGAGAAAACATCGTGGGCACTGCTGAGTGCAAAAAGTTTACACACCCTTACTTTGACATCATGAAGCAAACAAAGCGCAGTAATGGGAAACGCACTCACAAGTGAAACTTCTCCTCCCACACCGGGTTCAAGTTGCCGTAGATGGTCTTGGTGCGCTTCTTCGTCTTTCCAACTTGGACAGTCACGTAAGGGTCGCTGGAGCCCGTCTTATCTTTGGCCTGTAGGCCCTGTGCACACATCACTACACACACACACACACACACCTCTTCAAAACCTTTCCTTTAGACAGATGAGGAAGCCGCTTCCAGTTCAGCAGCATGAGATGTGAAGGAACTGAAGCGTTCATACCGGTGATGGTGATCTTCGCCGACCATTTGGACGTCCCGTCCAGAACGCTCTGTTTGATGGTCTTCATCTGCTGCGCATGAAGCGTTTTGCTGATCATGAACACATCCCTGATGAGCTCAAAGATCTCAGGTTTGTTCCTCTCCCTGATCTTCATGCGGTCCTTCATGGCCATGATGATGTTCTGCGTGCGATCTTCAGCACCATGCTTTGAACTTTTCTCTGCCGCGCCTGCAAGTTAATGAGACAGAACCGATAAAAATACACGCCTGCTTTTATACATCCCTTTAAATCATTCCCAGAGCAGCCAACAGCGCAGTCATCTGTAGCGTGACGTTTTAGTAAGCTTGCTGTTCGGATAAATCATTTGTACAGTCACTGAAGTCGCTACTACAGGAGCGGTGTCATTGTGTTTTCTACCTGTAGTTTTGCTCAGCAGGTGGATTAGTGGCAAAACAAAAAACAACCTGACTAGCTTTTGTATTTCAAAGCAGCAACTGAGCTTGGTTTCATGCTCGCATCTCCCCCCTCCAATCATTTTACCTTCGGTACATTTGGTGAAGTGTGAAAAGATTTTAAGTCGCGAGCTGATAAACAGATCTTTAGTCTTCTTGAAAATTATGATCTGGAGTTCGCTTCAACTTATGATGAACTGTGGAAGTCATCTGCTCTCAGGGCTGCATGCCAAGCAATGTGATTGGCTCAAATTCTCACGTTACTTCCTGTTTCAAGTTTCTCAATTATTAACGTCAAGTTGTGGTCGCTATTTTTTGGTCATAGTGGGATTGGAAAAAAAAAAAAAACAACACCAAGTGCTATAAAACCTTTTCTGTAAAGCACTGAACAATATTGCTAATATTTTCCATGCACTTTTATGTAAAAGTAAGTGCACCCTTTGGAACTACCTGCATTTATGGATAAATTTAAAATATGGTCTGATCCAAGTTACAATAAAGAACAAACACAATCTGTTTTACCTAATAACACACAAACTATCACTTTGTTCTTGCCCATACATTCATTCATTCAAACATTCACAGTGCATGCTGGAAAAAGTATGCGCACCCCAAGGCTTCAACAAACACTAACTGGAATCAGGATTTAAGCAAACCTGGAGTTAGGGCTGGGCGATATGAGAAAAAAATATATCACGATATATTTTTTCAAAATTTTCGATAACGATATACATCACGATATAAATCAAATCACCATTTTTGTATTTTCTTTAATTTTCTGCTCAAAATATGAACATTACAAATCAGTAGTTCCTTCCTAATTAACAAAAATAGCTTAACAAGCCTTCAAGTTTCACAGAACCAAAACAAACTGGATGCACATTCTTTTGTTCTTTTTGTTCAAATGAATAAACTGAAAAATAAAAACTATATACCATTGTTAATCATTTGTGCAAATTCTAGCAGCTTTCAAATAAACATAAAAGACATATTGACGTGTAAACCTTATACTGCAAGGAGAAAAAAAGTGCAATCCTGTACGTCAGTGTGTTTAAGGTTTTGTGCAACACTTTGTTGTATGTCCGATTTTAAATATCCAAAATACCTCCGCACAACCGAAGATCTCTGGCCCTTCTTTTCAACGATGTCCTCCAGGGCAGTGCTCTGACTTTCCTGTTCAGAACTCCGGTCAGTCGGCTTCTCGCTCATTTTTATAATCGCTTTGTTGGAGAAATGCCGCGCTCCTGCAAACTTCACCACAGCCATGCTGTGCGTTGCTGCTACACGTGTGTGTGTGTTTGTGTGTGCACGCAACCTAACTTGACGTGGCTCTCTTCCAACTGATTGGTTACGTGCGGTACTGTTTAGTTACGATTGGCTATTCGCGTGTCTGTCAAAACTTCGGATGAAGTAATTTTATTGAAGGCGTAGGCTTATCGTAGGCATATCGTACGTGTCTAATTTCTAATCGTAGAGATTTTATATCGTGAATAACATCGTAATCGTAAAATCGCCCAGCCCTACCTGGAGTCCAATCAATGAAATGAGTTGAGATGTGGGTTAGAGATACTTTGACACGCAAACATTTTGAATTTGCAATTCACAAGAAGCATCAGCCAGCACTGTTCAGAGAACTGGAGAGGGGAAAAAAGAAGAAGAAAGTTCCAGGATTGACGAACACTGATCTCAGACAGACCGTCCATACTCACGCTGGAGGCAGTCTGCATTGAGGAGCTCCTGACACTTCTCGTGACATTTGACCCCACACTCGGTGCATCTCATACCCTGGCGTGCAATACCCCACAGCAGCCCTTCGCACTCGTAGCAGTACGTCGGTGTCGTCGCCGTCCAAATCTCAAAGTTATGTGGTGTAGTGCAGGAGATGGGGTAGATCAGAGCCTGCAGCGTTTTCTTATACACATGGTTCTTCTACAGGAGAGCAGTAAGAACACCACTCTTTAATCAGGAAAATAAAATCAATAACCGCATGGCCCAAAAGGAAAATTACTTCGTTTTTAACCCACAATCAACAAAACATATTCTGCATCCACCAACAATCCTCATCATCATGGTTCATAACTGATAAGTAAAGGAGATTACACTTATGTACATATTTCATACGCATATTAGAACCAAAATAAATCAACTAGCGGCAATTAAAATGTCAATTATTGTGATTTTTTTACATTTTGTTGATAACATTTATTCAAGCATTTAATGGAAAACTTAGGTTATTTAATTTAATCTTGCCTTGTTTAGTATTTTTTAATCTTATTCTTTCACCAATTTAGTCTAATAAGCAGCAAAAAAAAGTGCAAGTCCAATCAAATAAATAAAACCTTGCTCAACAAATTAGTCTTGCAGTTCTCAACTGCTTTCGATTTTTATTTAGTTTTTTTTTTTTTTCTGTGAGTTTTTATTCATTTTTTAAAAAATATTCACAACACTATCTTTTTTTTTTTTAAGAAGTTGTTTCATGGTGATGACTTGTTACCACTACCTCATGTCACTTCGTTCTAACCAGCAGTGTTTGGAGTCGGAACAAATCCTTTTGTAATGAAAAAGCCTGCACTGGTTTGATACATGAGCACAGACTTTGCATTGGTGGAAAGATCTCACAAAATACATTAGCATGTTTCTCACCAGCTCCTCGTCTTTAACGGAGGCACGGGAAGCCATGGCAGATGCAATGCCTGCTTTTCTGGCCTGGACCAGCGCCTGTTTAATGGAGAAAGAAAATTACATTCGAACATACTCTAAGGAAGAAAGAAATGAGAGAAAGAAAGAAAAGAGAAAGAAAGAAAACCCAAAGAAGAAACAAGAGATTCCAAATGCATCCTCTCAACTGAATTGGTGCTCGATGGAGCTCTGAACTGAGAGATTGACAGACCAAATAAATAAATAAATAAATAAATAAATAAACCCACCCCACAGTAAGAAATGGATGTGCTGGGAAAATAAAAAAAAGGTTCTAAAAAGCGTAAAAAGGTAGCAGGTTTAAGGTGGAAGGAACCTGATGATGGGTAAACCCGTAAACTAGGACTCATCCACAATTCAGCAGGATGTGGAATCGTATTAGGAGGAGGGTCTAAAGGTGCGCTACACGGCTATACATGTAAAGCAATGCAAAGTCTAGCAACTGGTTCATGGAGAAACAAAGGGCCGATTGTTTTACTCAGCAAATACACGAAAACAAACGTCACATGGACAAACAGGTATACCTCATCTGCATAGCAGATACCTCATCATGCCTGAATACGAGGAAGCAAAAGTTCATTCAAGTTCAACATGATGAGGGAGTGAAGGTACGGTAGAGGACAGAGTCTTAAGTCAGCAGAATGGAGAAATACTGATTAGCAAAAATCAGGACAATCCATTCCTAATGGAACATAAACAGCTAGAGGGGATTTATCTGCACAGAAGGGGATGTTGTTCTTTAGACTTACCATAGCCTGGGTACAAAGGGTGAAGGCATTCAAAGGAGGCAGAGGTTTATTCCAGAGAACTCACGTAAATTTTGTAAAGCTGATTTTATGATCCATTATCATATTGTGAAAAAATAATGACTAATTCAAGAAAAAGTAGCACAAGCTAGAATTAATTACCAGCTAGCAATTCATCAAATCTAATTATTTCTAATAAAGAAAATCATGAAATCTTAGATATCATGAACTAATTTTTTTGATCGAGATAAAGCAATCAAAATGCGGTTATTTTAATTAAGGTTCAGCTAATGAACACTAACAATGTCTAAAACAAAGCAATAAAAAAAAAAAAACATCAGGCTTTGTTTTTATTACGTTACAGAGTTATATAGATAAGGACCTACCACATCACTAACAAGAGGGATTGGCTTCCTCTTCCGCAAGTCTGGCATGCTGTCAATCCCAAACAGGCCACTCCCACTTCTTTGGATAACACCAAAGGTCCACAAGAGATTCAAACACATTGATACAGAAAAAAATATTAGAATTTTAATAGAATACACAAGAGGCTTTGATTTTTTTTTTTTAATTACTAAACCTAATACCAGATGTCTACATTTTACATACAACATGGAGAAATATAATTTAGATTTTTTTTCCCCCCCATGAGTAACTCATGGAGGAACGGAATGAAGAACTCACCCTGCTTTGACCCAATCATGTCTGGAATTGTCTCCATTCTCCAGGCCCTATTTTATTCAGAGAAACAACTCGGATTGATTATTTTAGTCTTGTGATGGAAGACTTTCTCAAGAAACCAAAAACTTGGATAATAAAGACCAAGATAAATGATGAATGCATGATTGGTTAAGTTTCACCACTTTCATGAAATAATTAAAAAAGTTAGTATTTAAAAAAAATAAATAAAAGACAAGTGTTGTTGGCGTCTCCGAGGATGTATGATGACAAAGATCTTGCATTTTATTAAATGCACAGACAGTACTTTTAAAACAATAACATGGCGACAAAAACAGGCACCATTCACTGAAATTGAGAACAATATTCTGTATTGGTCACATGCACGGATAGAGAACATGCTCTTAGTTATGACTGTTTGAATCAATAAGACAAGATGGAAAAAGTGAAAATGCAATTTCAATTAAAAAAAAAAAAAGTTTGTTTTTTTAAAGTGACCTGATTAACCTCTCTGCTTTCCTCTGCAAAACAGATCGAGACAAAAACAGCAATGGTAAGTTTACTGCAAAGATTAAGACATTAAGACAGACAGGTTCACATGTAAATTATACCTGGATTGAATTTTTCCTCTGAAAAGACATGCCTCGAGTCTCTAGAAATCTGAGACAACCTATGTCTTTGTCTCTGCTCCTTGAGAACACGCTGGATATTGGCAAGGCGCTTTTGGTGGTGAGGGTCTACCTGATCAGGGTTGTCGGTGCCCGAGTTTACCTGAGCCTCTACCTGATCAAATTCAGTCTCTGCTTCAAGGACTGTCCCCAGAGGTCCTGGCTCAGCAACTTCACCAGAAAACTGGGTCATTTCCTTATGACCCATCTCTCCATGATAATTCTTGACAGTCACCATCTCTGTGATCATTTCAAGAGAACCAGCCTCAAGCAAAAGCTCTTGATCTGTTGGTGGTTCATCTCCACTGGATGACTGATCCATCGAGTCGTATTCAATTTGGTTACAAGGAGACATTGTACCAGAAGTTGATTCCTGGGGATCAAAGATCTGGGAGTCATTCGTTTGGTCCATTTGTAGTTGTAGGTCACTAAGGTCATATTCTTCTTGAAATCTTCTGGCATTATTTCTCTTGTGAGGTGACGAACTTTGATCCAAGGTCTCACTGCTAGATAGTATCACCTGGTCTAAATCAGATCCCTCTACAGTCGAGTCATCTTCCACAAGTTCATTTGAATGTTGTTCAGGAATGTCAGAATTATTCTCATCAGATCCATCAAGCCTCTTCATAGCTCCATGAAGAGCAGACTGAAAGGTCAGCATGGCTTTGTTTATCTTTATTACATCAAGCCCAGCATTCTGCCGTGCGAAGTTATCCATATTCTCAGAGTTACTTGGATCAATCTGTTCTTCAGACATGTTTGGGTAAACCTTGTGCCTTCTTGCGTCTCTCTCTGTTCCGTCTCCAGAATACACATCCACGTTCAGGCAATTTTCACAAGAAGAGTACAAATCTTGGCCGATATCATCACAATCTGTCAGCACCATAGTGGAACAACTAATGCTTCTGGATGGGCCACTGCACAGGTCATCAGCATATGCATCCATGGTGTGGTAACCTGAACTACGAGAATATGGGCAATTCGGTGTGCAATCACATTCAAAATCGGGGCCTGTGTGTCTCCTGGGATGTCTCCAGTCTGCAGCACTGGACAAACTGGATAGTGAGCTGTATTGGTGTCCAAACAGTAAAGAAAGATGCTCAGAGCTGCTTCGGGAAGAATGGCCTGGAGTGCTGCTAGCTGCTCCACCATTATATCTACCCCAGGTATCAGGTTGTCTGTGGTCTTCTAAATCATCAACACTATTCTGGCAAGAGGAGCAATCCTCCTCACTCCACCCTGTGTCCCCGCTCCATCCTCCTTCTCCACTCTTGCTTAAATGCATGCCTGAGGTATCCCAGCCATCCTTTTGTAGCTCTGCCTCCGTGGTATGGTAACTGTCAGCATGCTGTATACTCTTAAAACTATGACCTGACAAAAAACTAGAACTTGGAAAATCCTGGCCATAAACCTTTTCTTGATTGGAATAATTGGAAGGGCGTAGTCTGTAGGACTCATCCGAGTTGTCTGAAATTTCAGCATGATGCGCTCTGGACTTTCTTGATGCATCACAATAAGGAGGTTCATTCTTTTCAGGCCTCCTTAACAATGGACTTCTATGTCTTGGGGTAGCTGCTACATCATTCTGATTGCTCCTGGAATGAACCATTAGCTGTGGAGATGAGGGCTGACCAGTAGCACTTGCAGAATAGAGCCCCTCGATTTCCATCAGGACAGAATCCACACAAAAGGACACCTCATCAACAGAGCCGCTCACTGAGTTCAGGTACTGCCTTAAGTCTGAGATCTCCTCCTGGATTTTATTAATTCCCTGAAGCTCTTTCAAAATGTGCTCTACTATAGTGCTGGAACATTTTTCCTTGCTTCTTTCTCCATCTTCTGCCTCTTCTTTCCCAGGCTCTTCCATGTCTGCTCTTTTCTCCATAAATTCTGTACTAGCCAAGACTTGACAGTCTGAGGCAGAACTGTTATTTGGTACTGAGCATGGGATCTTGATGGCATTTTCACTGTTTAACTCAACCTTCCCTATCAGATGTTTATGGTCTACTTTAATAGGACTTTTATTTGAGGTGATACCAGACTCATAGCTAGAAGGTTCTTGGCTTATTCCATAGATGAACATGTCTTCCTCCACTTCTGCAGAGGTATGCTGAAGGTTATAAGTGTCAAGCTCTGCTGGACCCTGAAGAACTTTCTGAATCTTCTTGCACAGGCTATGTCGGAACTTGAGGCTCTGGGTTCTCTTCTTGCCCAATTCTTTTTTTTTGGACTGGAAGAAGCCCGTTTCATTTGTCTCATCCCGTTCATCACTATGACTTCGTGGTAACATTCCGTAGCACCAGATGTTCAAGTGTTGACCAGCTTAAGAGTTCCTTACATGTTGATCAGCATCAAGGCACTTGAGAAGAGTCACCTGTAGTGCATGAAAAAAATCCTTGTTCAGTTCTACAAATCGAGTTATCCTAATGCAAACGTATTTGCCAATATAAGCAAAGTGGTAATTCAGACAGTAGAAGAGTGGACATGTACCCTTCTCAATCAAACTGCTGCATATGATGAAACCATTTCTGAATCAAAGCAGCAGTTGTGCCAATATTCAAATGACATATTGAATATGAATGCACAAAGACGGTCCGTTTATCGAATCCAATTGAACCATCCATTCATTATCCGTAACCACTTATCTTGTGCAGGGTTGCGTGTGAGATGGAGCCTATCCCCGCTGACTATGGGCAAGAGGCAGGGTACACCCTGGACAAGTTGCCAAACCATCACAGGGCTGACAGAGACAAAACAATTCACACTCACATTTCACACCTACGGTCAATTTACAGACACCAATTAACCCAATCTGTAGGTCTTTGGACTGTGGAGGAAACTGGAGCACCCGGACAAAACCCACACAGACACAGGGAGAACATGCAAACTCTACACAGAAAGGCCCCCATCGGCCACTGGGTTCAAACCCAGAACCTTCTTGCTGTGAGGTGACCGTGCTAAACACTACACCACTGTGCTGCCCCAACTGAACCAATTACAGTTGGGTCCATAAATATTTGGACAGAGACAACATTTTTCTAATTTTGGCTCTGTACATTACCACAATTAATTTTGAACAAAACAATTCAGATGCAGTTGAAGTTCAGACTTTCAGCTTTAATTCAGTGGGTTGAACAAAAATGATTCCATAAAAATGTGAGGAACTAAAGCTTTTTTTTTTTTTTTTAAACACAATCCCTTCATTTCAGGGGCTCAAAAGTAATTGGACAAATTAAATAATTGTAAATAAATTTTTCATTTCTAATACTTGTTGGCAATGACTGCCTGAAGTCTTGAACTCCTGGACATCACCAGACGCTGTGTTTCCTCCTTTTTAATGCTCTGCCAGGCCTTTACTGCAGCGGTTTTCAGTTGCTGTTTGTTTGTGGGCCTTTCTGTCTGAAGTTTAGTCTTCAACAAGTGAAATGCTGCTCAATTGGGTTGAGATCAGGTGACTGACTTGGCCATTCAAGAATATTCCACTTCTTTGCTTTAATAAACTCCTGGGTTGCTTTGGCTTTATGCTTTGGGTCATTGTCCATCTGTATTACGAAACGCTGACCAATCAGTTTGGCTGGATTTGAGCACACAGTATGTCTCTGAATACCTCAGAATTCATCCGGCTGCTTCTGTCCTGTGTCACATCATCAATAAACACTAGTGACCCAGTGCCACTGGCAGCCATGCATGCCCAAGCCATCACACTGCCTCCACCATGTTTTACAGATGTGGTACGCTTTGGATCATGAGCTGTACCACGCCTTCACCATACTTTTTTCTTTCCATCATTCTGGTAGAGGTTGATCTTGGTTTCATCTGTCCAAAGAATGTTCTTCCAGAACTGTGCTGGCTTTTTTTTTTTAAGCAAAGTCCAATCTAGCCTTTTTATTCTTGAGGCTTATGAGTGGCTTGCACCGTGCAGTGAACCATCTGTATTTACTTTCATACAGTCTTCTCTTTATGGTAGATTTGGATATTGATACGCCTACCTCCTGGAGAGTGTTGTTCACTTGGTTGGCTGTTGTGAAGGGGTTTCTCTTCACCATGGAAATTATTCTGCGATCACCCACCACTGTTGTCTTTTGTGAGTGTCCAGGTCTTTTTGCACTGGATTTCACTAGTGCTTTCTTTCTTTCTCAGGATGTACCAAACTGTAGATTTTGCCACTCCTAATATTGTAGCAATTTCTCGGATGGGTTTTTTCTGTTTTCGCAGCTTAAGGATGGCTTGTTTCACCTGCATGGAGAGCTCCTTTGACCACATGTTTTCTTCACAGCAAAATCTTCCAAATGCAAGCACCACACCTCAAATCAACTCCAGGCCTTTTATCTGCTTAATTGAGAATGACATAACGAAGGAATTGCCCACACCTGCCCATGAAATAGCCTTTGAGTCAATTAAAAACAGGGTGGCACATGTTAAGGAGCTGAAACTCCTAAACCCTTCATCCAATTTTAATGTGGATACCCTCAAATGAAAGCTGAAAGTCTGGACTTTATGTCCATGTCCATTATATAACTAACTTGAATGTTTCAGTAAACAGGTTAAAAAAAAAAAAAAAATTGGCAGTGTCCAAATATATATGGACCTAACTGTACGTTTTAAAACTTTTGATTATCTCTGGCAGCATTTCAGCTTGCAAAGTTCCACACAGAGTTACAGCAGTCCAGCTGTAGGCACCACTGTCATTTAGAGCCCTGCTGAGTCTAATGACTGCTTTCCCATTTCCCCAGTGTGACAGGTTGACACCACATTTAGCTGGTCTTTTTTCAGCAGAATAATTGCAGGGACTGTTTCCTTCCCTTATATACACCAAACTGCAATATAGACTGAGAAGAAACTACTGAAATCATTACTGTTAATGAGGGAAAAGCTAACTATTCTAATGGCTGGGAACTGTAGTCTACCAAGATATTATTATTTAAAAGAAAAAGTCATCCGTCTTGAAGCTACACTGTCTGACCAGCATAGTAGCTGGTCTGTCAAAATCTGAAGCAAGCAACAGCAATCGATTTCACCACAATATGCTCTAATAATATGCACAGCTAATGGCTAATGCACAATGAGCCGGTCATTGAAATTCAGAGACAGTTGCTGCTATGCTCCTAAATGCACTGAGTAGTTGACATGATTGTAACAGATACTCCAGTAATACGTGTTCGCTGTGGTGGCACTCAAGGACAAGCTTTGGCTTGCTGCCCAGAGAAGAAGAAATGGGACATTTCAGATTATTCTTGCAGACAACCTCTGTCTAATACCACTCATGAACTGGATGTGTGCATTTGCATGATAAACCAACCAAAAGAAAAATGATGCAATTATCCTTGAATGAAGTCTACTAGATCCATGAGCTAATCACTAGAATACATTAAAAAAAAAAAAAAGCTCAGAGATGCAGGTCTGGAAGTCAAGGTCTGGTAAATTACATACAACAATTTATTTTGTATTTCACAGGTGTCTCAACTTCACCTGATCTGCAAGCAAGAAACATTTCTCAACTATAGCACAAGTCCATTTTGGGGTCTAAAGTTTTGCAGTGGAGAAGGTTTTAGATCAAGTACATTTAACCCCCCCCCAAAAAAACCCAAACAGAAAAAAAAAAAAAAAAAAGCCTAAAATAAGGCAACAAATGACTGAATAGCAACAACTGCCCATTTTTCATGCTTAAAAATTAATGATTAGCTTTACATCTATTAAAAAAAAAAAAAAAACTCCTTAATTAAAAGTGGTAATATTTAATCCATAGTGGTGTGTCATGTTACCACTTTTGACTAGCAGCAATAACTTGGAAAAGATGTGTTGTTTTTGGAATTTCAACTGGAAAGAGTAGACAGATGCTTTCGTATGCTCTACAATCATCTAATGTCTTTGGTGACTTTTTGGACAATCCATGATATTTTGGGTGGCACAGTGGTTAGCACCGTCGCCTCATAGCAAGAAGGTTCCGAGTTCAAACCACATGACCAACTGGGGCCTTTCTCTGTGGAGTGTGCAAGTTCTCCCCGTGTCTACATGGGTTTCCTCCAGGTGCTCCAGGTTTCCACTCATAGTTCAAAGACATGCAGACATATTTAGGTAAAAATACCCAGCCACTGGGGTTGCAGGAGCCAGTGCATATTTAACGACTGTCCCAAGCCTGGATAGATTGAGGAGGGTTGCATCAGGAAGGGCATCCAGTGTAAAACCTATGCCAAATCAAATACATGGATCATGATCCGCTGTGGTGACCCCTAATGGGAGGAGCCGAAAGAAGAGGACAATCCATGACATCACTGCCAGACAGCTGAATTAAATTTAAAAATCTATGTACATCCATAAAAAAAAGTCTTCCCTTTCTGACATCTTTGAACTGATGACTTGTCTTCCACTAAATAATTTGCATAAATCCACGTGACTGAAACTGCAACAGAATCGTCTACAAAAGCCATCTCATCTCATTACCTCTAACCGCTTTATCCTGTTCTACAGGGTCGCAGGCAAGCTGGAGCCTATCCCAGCTGACTACGGGCGAAAGGCGGGGTACACCCTGGACAAGTCGCCAGGCCATCACAGGGCTGACACAGACAACCATTCACACTCACATTCACACCTACGGTCAATTTAGAGTCACCAGTTAACCTAATCTGCATGTCTTTGGACTGTGGGGGAAACCGGAGCACCCGGAGGAAACCCACGCGGACACGGGGAGAACATGCAAACTCCTCACAGAAAGGCCCTCGCCGGCCACGGGGCTCGAACCCGGACCTTCTTGCTGTGAGGCGACAGCGCTAACCACTACACCACCGTGCCGCCTACAAAAGCCATGATGGTTCATATTTACAAATCTGGAGTCACTGAACTCCAAACAGTCCCCCCATACATCTTTCTGTTCATCGAACAGCTCTGCTACAGTATTTTTTATTTTTCAGTTTGGCCCACTCACATACTTGCGGTGAGGTCTGGAAGTTGACGACACCCTGGTTTGTCCTATGTTGCATGAAGCATCAACTTATTTCAATTCAATCTTTATTGAAACAGAAGACTATGTTGATATATCATGATTATAAATGTCAAACTGCACAATATAAATGGGATATATAGCAGGTTCTAGTGAACTGTTTGTAGCCTAACTTCCATCCATCCCTAATCCACATGTCTTTGGACTGTAGGAGGAAGACTGGAGAACCTGGAAGAAACCCATTGCAAAGAAAGGCCCCAGTTGGCCAAGACGTTCCAACCCAGAGCCTGCTTGCTGTGAGGCGACAATGCTAAAACACTAGTGTTGCAGTCAAGACCACCTAAACCAAGATCAAGTCAGGACTAAAGTATACCGAGACCGGGATAAGACCAAGACTTTGAGGGGTTGAGATCAAGTCAAGTCAAGACCGAGCCAAGACCAGGACCAGACCTGTGTGTGTGTGTGTGTGTGTGTGTGTGTGTGTGTGTGTGTGTGTGTCATTAACAAAATTAAACAACAGTTGTGGTTTTGATGCCATTAACAAAACCATACACTACCAAATAAAATGCTTCAGCTTTGTTTTACACGTTAGTTTATGCTCTAGAAACAATTAACACGCACAAAAACAGAAATTCAAAATTTCGCTACTGCGTATTGAGATACTCCACTTTGGATCGGTACAGAAATCTAAACATAGACGTTTGAGAAATCAAGTTAATTAGCTCTCTAGTGACCATGTGTTGTTTAATCTCTTTATTGCACTCGGCTATTGCTCAATCATCTGGAAGCTACAACGCAAGACTACACATATATACATATATATTCTGCATATTATACTCCGTACTGTTTCCTTCCGGCTTTGTTCTTTTTGCTGCCTGCACTCTGGATGGATGACAGACGTACTTTCTGTATTATTTAACAATACTTTAAGTTATTGATTACGAACTTACAATATTAAACTAATTAAACATTTCTAAAATAAAACTTCAGTTTGATGAGAAAGAAGCATGTACAATATATTATAAAAATAATGTAATTGTATAATGATACTTTATTTGACATAGATATAGGAGCATCATCAACACAAGTGAAAAATCCGGACAAAAAAAAAAAAAAAAAGCATGATCTTACCTTCCAGCTCAGGAGAAGAGGCTTCACTCCAAGAAAACTGTCCACACCATAAGCGTCACAAATGATTAGAACATTCAGAGGTTAAAATCCACCGTTACGCTCACTCTCACCATCAGAACAAAACAAGTGAGCAAGCACGAGCAACAAGAAATGGATTTTTAAAAGGAGGCACTCTTTATTGTGTGATAAACAAGAGTTCAATGGAGTACAGTCCACAGCAGTGTTACAGTCTAGCAGCTCGCCCTCGGACAACCTCGCCACCATCACACTGTCCCTCCCTCCCTCCCTCCCCTTTCCTTCTCTCTGTAGAAAGACTTGGTCCCTCATCCCTCACTCTCATCATTCTCTCTCTTTCTTGTATTTTGTGGATGAAGATGCCTACTGCAAGGACAACATCAAAAACCCTGTATACGTTTACAAGTGCCTCTCTCATGAGCCTTTTTGCTTTATCTGTATTTCAGTCACACACCTGTATCACAGCCATGAGACAGCACAGTGAGGAAATGATTCACGGCTAACTTTCTCATATTACTGGCTTTTTAACAGCTTCCACACATACGGAGCGCTTTGCCGTGTCCTCCACGACACGGAAACATATATGCACGTGTAAGAAGGGCTGTTCTCATTTCGACTCGATACAATTAGCAGGCATTTATGCTGGCATCTCCACCAGCGCTCACACTAGCAATCACCATAATGGAGCCTTGTCAGAACTGCTGTATAGGAGTACTTCATTAGCATTACCGCTTATATTAATGCACTGCTTTACTTCACACCCACTGTACCGGTAACAGCAGCACAGTACACACAATAATAAAATTACCAAATTTTCAACCGAATGTATGGTTATTTATCCAAAAATGTTGTTCCAGCTGCTTCAACTTTTATTGAAATGATAAAAGTCACGATTATACAGTCAATGATAAATCTTGATGTAAAGCGCTAATAAAGCCACACACATGCCGAGTTGAACCACACACACACACACACAAGCACAGAAGTCCTGATCTCATACGGTAAATTACAGCGTGTCAACACAAATGGGGGGAAATGTGCGTTTAAGATCATAGATGGGAGTCTAACTGCATCTTCTAATCCATGTATGGACTTCAAGTAAGCACTCACTGACATTCATATAAGGGTTTGTCATTTTGTTTTTTAAGCTAGCCAACTCACATCACCTAACCTGAAAAGATTTAAGTTATAATTTTCCCAGCCAATGTTAGTCAGCTAGCTACTGACAGGATTTCTGGTCATATTCATAAACAATTACTTTCCCAGCTAGCTCTAACCAGTTAACTAATGTTAACTTTAGCCAGCTAGACAGGATTTTTAGGTAGTATTCATAAAATGTTGGAACTTTCTCAGTTAGCGCCAACAAGCTAACAATTCAACCTGACAAGATTTCTCAAATGATTAATCTCATAGACACAGACAACCATTCACACTCACATTCACACCTACGGTCAATTTAGAGTCACCAGTTAACCTAACCTGCATGTCTTTGGACTGTGGGGGAAACCGGAGCACCCGGAGGAAACCCACGCGGACACGGGGAGAACATGCAAACTCTGCACAGAAAGGCCCTCGCCAGCCACGGGGCTCGAACCCGGACCTTCTTGCTGTGAGGTGACAGCGCTAACCACTACACCACCGTGCCGCCCCAAATGATTAATACTTTCATAAAATGTTATCATTTTCACTGCTACACTAGCTACCTAGGTCACATGAACCAAACGGACAGGATTCATAAGACATGATAACCAAGCTGATGCTAACCGGCAAGCTAACATGAGCCAAACTTGCAGGATTCCTGAGTATTGCTCACCCATACAGATTAAAATGTTACGATTTTCACAGGTAAAATATGTTAGCCAATTAGATTCTGACAGGATTTTTTAAGAGCGTTTTTAGATCATATTCATAATATAAACTAACACAGTGACCTGATGCTAGCATAAAACCCCAACTCGGGAAAATGTTCGGACGGTATGTTGAAATTTAAACTGAAAATCTGTAAATAAATATTTCACATGTATTGCAATTAATACAAAAGCATAATTTGATATTTTACCTCATTAATTTTTTTTTACTCAAAATAAAGAAAGCCTCTTCAATTTTGATTCTTGCAGCACATTTAAAAAAAAAAAAAGTTAGGATGGTAAAGCATTTGCCATTTTAATTACCATTCCTTCACAGCACTTAAAAGATGTTGAGGGACTGAAGACACAGTGATTTCAGGTGTTATTTTGTCCCATTCTTCCTGTAAGCAAATCTTAAGATGTGCAACAGTATGGAGTCGTCATGGTCATATTTTTTGTTTCAAAATTCTCCACACATTCTCTATTGGGGACAGAGGGGACAGGCATCCTCTTCTTCCACAGCCACATCTTTGTAATGTATGCAGAATGCGGTTTTGCATTTTCTTGTTGAAATATCCCTGGAAAAAGACGTCGTCTTGAAGGCAGAATATGTTGCTCCAAAATCTCAGTGTACTTTTCTGCATTAATGCTCCATCACAGAAGTGCAAGTTACCTTTGCCAAGGGCACAGACAACCCCATACTATGAGACACCCTGGCTTTTGGATTTGTTCCTGGTAACATTCTGGATGGTCCTTTTCGTCTTTGTCCAGAGCGCACACAGTGTCCATTTCTTCCAAAAAAAAGACCTGGAATACTGATTCGTCTGACAATACACATTTCTACTGTGTGATGGTCCATCCCAGATGCCTCCAAACCCAGAGAAGTCCATGGCATTTCTGGACACAGTTAACAAAGCTTCCTTTTTGCACAGTAAAGTTTTAACTGGTGTTTGTGGATGTAACTCCATATTGTAGCTTGATAAAGGTTTGCCAAAGTAATCCTGAGCGCATGTGGTTCTATCAGCTATAAATGAATGACGGTTCTTGATGCAGTGCCATCTGAGGGATCGAAGATCACGGGTGTTCAGATTAGGCTTCAGCCCTTGCCCTTTACTCCCTGAAATTCCTCCAGTTCCTTGAATCCTTTAATGATATTATGCACCGTAGAGTGTGAAATATCCAAATCCCTTCCCAGCTTTCTTTGAGGAACATTTCAATAATTTTCTCATGCATTTGTTGACAAACTGGAGATCCTCAACTCATCGTTGCTCCTCAAAGACTAGGCCTTTCCTGGATACTGATTTGGTCCCAAATCATGATTACAATAACCTGTTGACACCACATTATTTAAATTGTTTTACCTCATTACTAGCCCTAAATTTCCCCATCCCAATTTTTTTGGGAATGTGTTGCAGGTCTGAAATGCAGGAATGGAAGCGCATTAATAAATTAAATTAATTTGACCAGACAAAACATGAAATACATATTTGGTTCATCCAGTCTGCAATGAAATACAAGTCAAAGTAAATTTAGAATTTTTTTTTGTTTGTTTTTAGCATTTTCCATACTGCCCCAGGTGTTTTCTGATTTGGAGTTGTAATAACGTTAAATAGCCTAATCAGACAGACAGAGTTAATAACTCGGAATTAACAAAAATAAAAATAGCCCTTATGTTTGGATATGAACAGGCATGACATTACGCCGTTTTATGCAGTCAAGGTGCCATATAATCCCATACATACAATGTAAATCCATGTTAGTGTACATAGTATATCCCATGTGTACATAAATACATAAAAGAAGCAAGAAACACTGTCAATCTTCCACAACTTCATAAATTTCTCAAAGTTGAGTTCATGCATAGCAAGAGGGGGAGGGATCTCTGCTTTTGTTCTTCCTAGGCACCCAGGACTTACCGTACTAACCCTTCCCTTCTGTGTGCCCATGTTTAATTAATCCTTCAGATTTGATCTGTGATATCTAGAGGAGATCTGACCTTTACAGATTAGAACGATGAGAACCAGAGTAGCACAACCTCAGCAGGCTTTACCTGATTGACATAAGTAAAAGTTTAACAGCTATTCTGTAGGTACTTTTGCTCTAGCCAAGTGGACTACACATTACATTTTTGGACTGACATTTTTTGAGTGAGTTTTGAAGGATCACAAGTGCAAAACAATTTGCCATTTAATACACAAGGATGTTCATATTGTATCTTTCCATGTGGCAGTAGTTTGTAATGCATCATTGGAAAAAGGTGAAACTCAACCAATCAATCAAAGACATTTGGTTGCGAGTGAATCAAAGTATGAATGTAATTCATACTTACCTGATGGACATTTTCAAAACAATATTGTGGTAAAATGTTTATTACAGGGGTAAATTACAGGGATACAAACCTTCTCTATGGAATTTTAAGTGAAATAGTACAAATTGGAAAAGGATAGGTATGAGCTCCCGACTATACCTCCTGAAGCTGAAGTCTCACTTTGTTGAAGGCCTTTATCCAGTGTATTCGAGAAGCAGAGACAGACGAAGCAGATCCATCATCCTGGAAACTGAAAGAGAGACACACTTGCTTTGAGACCAATTTATAGTTTAATATGGTCAATCGGTTACATGCTCACAATTACATTGCATTACAGGCATTTAGCAGATGCTCTTACCCAGAGCAACATACAACAAGGGAGTACGAGAGACAGCGCTCCTGGAGCAGAAAGGGCCTTGCTCAAGGGCCCAACAGTAGCAGCTTGTCAGGGCTGGGGCTTGAACCCATGACCTTCAGATCAGTAATCCCAAGCCTTAACCATTGAGGAGACCATACTACAAAGTGGCATAGCTTAATGGGGTTGCTTAATGAAAATGTCAGTACAGGCATAAGGAACTGAACCAAACAACCTCTTAATCATCTAACTGAGCTTATTAGCAAATCACTGTGGAGCAGCATTGTGGATACATCATGAGCTTTAGATTTAACTGCCTACCAACATGTATTGGCTGATTCACATTTCTTACCACTTTAAATAATAACTAGATATAGAGACTGTGACTAAAGTCAAAATGATTTGCGCTAGCTGTTACAAACTGGGACATCTGGTCACCATACCCTATAGATCCGGAATGGTAAGAGACAGAACGACACTTAGGTGAGGAAAAGTTGAGCCCTGCCACCCTGAACTAACTAACTAAATAAATAAATACTGATTGAAAAACTCATGAAAATTGACAGAGCTATAAGTGATTGGAAAAAAAAAATCCTGTTTTCATGGATCATTCTAGATCAGTGATCCAGATCAGCAACAAAAGTCATAGCAACGTAATTCAGCCCAGAGGTATTCTTCATGTGAAATTTGGTGATGACTGGCTGAAAACTGAGGGAGCAAGTGTCCTAAAAAAAAAAAAAAAGTTAGGATAATAAAGTAGAAAGAAAGATCCTGAGCGAGAGTAACAATTTGTGCTACCGCTGCTAGCACAAATTAATAGAGACTGTGACTAAAGTCTCAGTAATTTGCACTAGCTGACCTTTATCAACTGAAGGTCAAGGAAAAAGTTGTGCCCTGCCACCCTGAACGAAATTTAAAAAAACAACTATGAAAGCTGACAGTCAAGTGATTGGAAAAAATCTGGTTTTTCACAGATCATTCCAGATCAGCGATCCAGATCAGTACCAAAAGTCATAGCAACATCATTCAACCCAGATGTATTCATGTGAAATTTGGCGATGATTGGTTGAAAAGTGAGGGAGCAATAGCGTCCTAAAACACATTAGGAGAATAATAAAGTAGAAAGATTTTGAGTGAGAGTAATAATTTGTGCCAGTGTTGCTAGCGCAAAATAACTCAATAGACTTTATAAAAAAAAAAAAAAAAAAAAACACAAAGCAAAACTATCAACATAACTATAACCATGTACATATAATTTTACTCATTGGGGAAAAGAAGCCATGTTAGTAGAAAAACAGTCATTTCAGTGACTGACTTGGGTAAAGCAAAGTTTGTAGCATTAAACACAATCAAATCAAAGTAAAGTTTGATTGTATTATTGATGCATGGCCTGACATCACCTACTCAATATGTTCCCTATTAGGGTCCCACGTAATTTAAGCCGGGGGGGACAGAAGAATGAATATCTGGAAATCTCGCAAATGAAAACACCAGCATGGCTGTTCATTAATTTGTATTCAATAGTATAATCACCACAGAAGCTATAATAGTAAAAGAAACTAAATCAAAATTAGTAACAGGTTTTTGTTTTGCAGTGGATTAAAGGAACATGCAATTCTCCACAAAGTCCATCCAAACATATACATACCTTTTCTGAAGTGTTTCTGGCCTCTTCTCCACTTGGGGAACATTATCTTTCTTTGAAGTCCTGCTTTCCCTCCTACCCTTCTCTTGAGAAGATTTCAACCCCTCATCCTCTCTCCAGGAGGTATGTCCATTGGCTGGGTGGTGTCCATTTGCAGGTGGGCGATATCCTGTATTGTGGAATGAGTGGTAGGACTCCTTTAGCTCTGAACCTGTAACACTTTCCTGGCCCATCTCACTCAGTGGAGAACTGGCTTGGCTGAGGTTTCCTGAAGATCCAAAACGACTACTGCCAGCAGGACTGATGTGTGTGTGGGGGGGAGGAAAAAGGCACAAAAAGCCAACAAAACATTTTCAATATTATATCCACTGTATACAACAATGATATAAAATGGATGTAGTTAGCTACAGGATAAGATGAAACTACTGGAATAAGATGAACCAGGAGGAGATAGTAGGAGAATAACGGAACACACAAGACACAAAAATGGGATTACCACACACACACACACACACACACACACAAGATCAAGGAAGTGAATTTATAAAACATCACAGAGGAAGCCACTACCACTAATGTTGACATGAGTTCTTCATAAATTGTTTGGGAGAGATTTATGATGCTACTAGCCTTTTTGCACTCAAAAGCTCCATGTATTCCTGCTGTAATCCAGAAGAGATAGCTGCAGAGGATGGGAGCTGGATCAGAGATTCCTGCTCTTTTTGGGATAGATTGTCTATCTTAAATGCGGACATACTAATTTGGAGTTTTGAGTCATCTAGCGAGTCTATGCTTTTATTCTGGGCCTCAAATTCAAAGCTGTCTAAATCCGTCACAATTCCATGGATAATTTCATTGTCCGGTTTATTGACATTTTCTTTCACTTCCTTCGAAACCAAAAGGCCAAGGTCTGTTTCACTTGTGCTTTTTGGATACCCTGGTGAGTTTGGCTGGGCTGTAACACCACAAGGGGTCTGCTTTTTTATAGGTATCGGTGCTTCTTTTTGCCACAAGCCTATTTTTGCTCCAAACAGCGATGTTGGCTCATTATTTGACGCTATTGGCTTCTCGTCTGAAAACACACTTGTTGAGAATGACTTAAATCCAAACAAAAGTCCACCCCCACCTGTTTGTGACATTGTGGGAAGACCTTTAGATGCTGAGGAAAACAATGACCCAAAAGACTTGCTGGCATCTTCAGATTCACTGATGAAACTCAACTTTGGTAGTGATAAACCAGTTATGTCAAACATGGACTGGGATGGTTCTGATATAGGAGGCTCTTGAGCTGGTCCTGACTTGTCCATCAACGCATCTTCAGGTTCTCCAACAATGACCGTTGGTTGCCCTGTTACTAGATCACTTTCAATGACTTCATCATTACCAAGTGTAGTTATGGAAGTAACTTCAGATGGGTTCACACTTTCAGGTGTTAAATTTGCAATTGGGTCTTCAGATTTGACTTGATGCAGTGACTGCTGAGCTAAATTGGATTCTGTTTTAATTAGATTTTCTGTCGACTTTACATCCTCTGAAGATGGCACGATATCATTGGGTACTCTTTGATCTTGGACAGCAAATTCAGTTGATTCAGTCAAGGGAGTAGAATTCAAATTTGCTTCTGCTGGTTTGACAGTCTGATGTGATTTGAACATACCAAGATGATCACTTTTTAGCGAGTCAGTTGACAAGTGACTTGGGAGGCCAAAGACAGAAGTTGCCTGCTGTGACTCCGACCCTTTTGTGGATGTTGACTTAAAAAATGAAGTTTGTGCTGAAGAGAAAAGACCACTTGAGGTTTTAGAGGGTCCACTAACACCAGAGAACATTTTAGACATTAACCCAGAGACTACATTTGCTGATGTGTCAAAGACAGACTTCTCCACATCAGCAGATTTTTGTTGACCTTTGTCTACACCAGAATCTGAAATTGTAGTCATATCTTCTTGTTTAGGCAGAGGTCGGATCTTATTTAGTGGCAGATTCTGTTTTTCATTTTGCTCTGGCCATGAGTGAGTATTGCTAACTAATTCTTCAGAGAAAGCAGGAGGCCCCTTCATGTCTTGGCTATCTGCTGTAGATTTTCCCTCTCTAGTTTCTTTCTCTGCTTTAGTAATGGAATGAGAAGAGTTTTGTTGTTTTGATGACACAGATTGTGGTTGTAGGGTCATTGGTTCATTACCCTGAATTTTTTTAGTACCATCACCTGAAATCGTGTTAGCCGTTTTGTCATCTGCTCCACAAAGTCCAGAACTCATAACCTGAGATTTTTGTAGCTCAAGATTCCTTTCTTCGCTGACTGATGCATCATCTTTTGAAGTACTTCCCTGAGAAAAAGATGAAGAAACATTAAAATGCCCTTCAGCTTCAGGTGGTTTGGATGTTGTTTCTGCCTGACTGGGTGTTGTTGGACTATGACCATTAAACATAGAAAGCAGACCTCTTCCTGAAATGTCTTTAGAAGTAATGCCACCAGGAAAAATGCCTCCCAATAATGATGTTGGAGGTGAAGGCTCTTGTGGTCTTGTTCCACCAAACATGGTAAACAAACTTTTTCCGGGTGGTTCTTTTGAGGCTGAAGGTCCATGATCCTCTGCACTCAAAGTAGATTTTGAACTCGAGCCAGAAAACATAGAAAATAGGCTCTTTCCAGGTATGTCCTTTTGACCTGTGGTACCTGGAAAAATTCCACCAAGTACAGATCCAGCTTGAGGGGCTATATTTTGGGAATTTGACCCACTGAACATTGAAAATAAACCAGATGCTGCATTTTGAGAAGTGACCTCAGGCCCTGAACAAATGGGAGGGGTGGGTAAATTACTAGTTGATTCCACAGGTATAGAAATTGTGTCAACATTTGAAGCAATATCCTTTGGAACAAGAGCAGATGCAGTTTCCAGAGAAGTTTGTACATGTGGCGTTTCAGTGGATTGAAAAACTTCACTAAGCGTTGGTAACAAACCTGTATCTGGAGTTTGATCTGGGAGAGGAATAGAAGTTGGTTGAGTTGGGGTGTTGAAAATGGGCAATTCATCATCAGGTAACACAGAAGCAACAGAAGAGTCTGATTGTTGTGGGGTGGGAGCACTAGATTCTAAGGGTATACATTTCACTGAACATTTGGTAGTTTGCTCATTTTCCATGGCACTTTCTCCAGGAGATAAGTTGGCCTGTACATTCTGCTCATGGCTTAGTTTGCCAAACAGTGAGAATAATCCTTTTGCTGTCCCTTTATTTCCATTGGAGCCTGGTAAAAATCCACTCTGAATGGACGTTGCTTGAGGTGTATTCTGTTGTGGACTATGAACACCAAACAATGAGAGGAGACCTTTTCCAGGTGGCTCCTTTAGAGGAATTGCTTCTTGAATATTATGTATAGCAGGTTGTGGTTTTTGTGCATCATCAATTACATCAATCCCCTGTAGCTGTTTGGGTGCCACTTTCTCTGGAACTTCAGTATCTGCTGTTAGACCAGTTGTTGGTTGTGGGGTGGATGAAGGTTGTGGGCTAGATCCACCAAGCCTAGAAAACAAGCTTTTAACTGGTTTCTCATTATAGCTGGAAAAACCACCTAATAGTCCACCAAAAATAGATCCAGTCTCTTGTGAAGCTGTGTTTGGAGGATCTCTGTGTGCAACTTCATGAGATGGTTGTTGACTGGTAGACTTGGTTTGTAATGAATTCTGCTGTGGATTCTGACCACTAAACGCATGCAAAACTTTTATTCCTGATGCTTCATTTGGAGAAGCCTGATTTGATGATCCGGTGTGTCTTGTACTGGTTTGTTGAGTGCTAGTGGCACTGAACACTGAAAGCAAACCTACGCTTGAGGTTTCTTTTTGAGGAGCTTTTTCAGTTTGATTCAACAATGCAGCCTTTTCTGTGCTGGAACTGCCAAAGAAAGACAAGATTCTATTGCCTATTGTGTTTTCTGATGACTCACCCCTTACCTGACATTGAGAAGCTGATTCACTTTGAGGTGGTACCTGTTGTGAACTTGACTTATTAAACATTGACAGTAGCCCTCTCCCTGCAGTTTCCTCCTTATTATTCATACGCCCAGAGTTTGCAATGGAAAAGCCAAACAATTCACTTGTTGATTTGGTGGAAGGTTCTGATTTATTACAACCAATTGTTGGCATTGTTTGAGGAGCCCTTGAAATCAGTTTAACATCAAGGGAAAATATCTGTGATACACTCTTAGGCATCTGTTCCTGAGGTGTCTGTGATGCTTTTGGGATATCAGATTGACTACCAAGACTGAATCTACTCTGTCTCTGTGGTTTCTGAATCCCTTCAGACTCTGAAGTCCTATGATGAACATAGTCTGGTTCTTTAGCATCATTTCTTGAACCAAAAGTTTGATGACGTGCAGAGGATTTTTGTGAACAGGATTCCTTTGATGGATGCTGAGAAGTGGTGCTTTCCATGTTTAACAATTCTCCCACTGACCCCAGAAGTTTGGTCATTCCTGTGCCTTTGTCTGTACTTGAATCTTTTATGCCATCAAGGATGTTTTTGTTTTTCTCTGTTTGTTCTTTTACAGCTTGAGAAGATTTGACAGATTCTTGACTGGGCTCCTCAATCCCTATGGCATTCCTGAAAAAACTCAGAAAGCCCCCTTGATTTTGCTCAGGTTTTTTGCCACCTTGTGCATCTATAGAAGAAACAGATTTGATGGATACGTTTGGTGACTTTATAGAAACTTCAGAAATAGAAGACTGCTGAGACACAGTGGCTTGCCTAGCCAGTTTAGGCTTGCGAGTTGCCCCTTGAGCACTTACAGATGATGGAATTTTTGACAAGATTCTAGATGACCCAATTTCTGAGGGCTGCTGATCCATGCTTTCTTTTGGGGTTAAAGGAGAAACATCATTCTTTATGGTCTTTGATTTTATACCTTGGAGCCCTGGAGAGGGAATGCTCTTAATCTCCTTGCCACTTTGGGCTTCTGGGACCGAAGAGTTCCCTTGAATCATTCCAGGATATGAAGCATTTATGACCGCTGTAAAAGTTTTAGAGCCGTTTATGTTTCTGTTTGACTTTGATTCTTGACTTTTTCCAACAAGAGAAGAAAAGGGAGATATTTTCTTGATGGACTTCTTTGACCGTTCCTCTCCAGGCTGAACTCTTTCTCGCCATTCTTCTTGTGACAGGTCATCTATATGCTTTACCTGTAATCCAAAGGATGAACGACGTCTCTGATGAGGCTGGTAACAACTGTACACACCTGATGAGTGTGGTGTTGGAGTTGGGCAAACAGAAATGCAGACTTTCTGTGAAAGCAGTTCTTTGGTTCTTCTGTTAAGATTGCAATTAGGTCCATTAACTCTCAAATCCAGGACTTCCAGAAGAGAGTCCTGGTTAGCAAAATCATTCTGTGTCTGCTGTCTTGTGTCCATTTTAACCTTGTTTAATCGATACAATGAAAAATCTATAGCTTGCTGTCTTCGAGCAGGAACAGAGCTCTCAAACATCTGAGAGAACCTTTCCAAGTTCAGATTCATAATTTCATTACCTTTCCTATATGCATCAGACAGGTCAAGGGGTGCATTTAAAAGCTGAGCCTCACTCTGATCTTGTCCTGGAAACCAGAATAGTTCATCCTCATTGTGGAGAGGAATTTTGAAACCACACACTATAACCATCTCATTGTGGAGCAAGGCACTTGGATAGTTAGATATCTGCCCATTTCCCCACACCTCCTCATCTGGAGCACACGCATAGACATACTGACCAGACCCATCGGTCAGCAATGCATAGATATACTCATGATCGGTGTAGACAAAGTATCCACAATCTCCATCATCTGCCTGCCACCACATACCTTGCTCGAGAAGTAAGAGCCATTGTTGGTACCATTCTGTATCTTCAAAATATGCATAGTCCTCTATATCTACAGAAGTGTAATTCCGGCCATTAGGGCAACCAATTAAACCAGGATCGCATTCACTATTTGCAGGTTGTTCATATGTTCTCGTGCATGTATTTTCTCTATTAGCAGGATATGATAAATTCGTTGGATGTTCCTCACAACATCCTTCAGGATATACTACAGTATTTAAACTATAGCAGCTTTCCTCATTGAATGACTGCCAACTACCAAATTTAGCATTGTCTTTTTTGCTCAAATTTAAAACACCTTCTCCTTCAGTACAGGAGCCACAGTTATTGAGCATATCCAAACTGTTATGGATGCTCCACATTTTTTGCACATTTAAATTGTTGATGGTACTGTTGGGATACTCTTTCTGACTGTTGTTAAATACCATCCAGTCATGTGCGGAATAGTACTGTTGATTTTCATCCATGTTCAAGCTTCGAGGCCATTCTAGCAAAGCCTCTAAACTTTGTGCATGACTATATTTCCATGGGTCATAGCTCAGTGAGTGGTTATTCATCTGTTCCCTTAGAACAGAATTCTGGCTCCAGTAGTGTTCATAGTTTGGACCAAGTCCATAAAATAAGTTATTGTTACAAGCATGCGGCTCTGGGGAACTATACAAGGAGGGATAGCTCTGTGTTAAATATGGCTGGGGTGTCTGTACTTGACCTGTGAGGCCAACTGGGGAGATAGGATGAGTGTCAGTACTATACAAGTTATTTACATGATTTAAGAAAGAAGAATCTGGAAAAGTTGACATATCTGGCAAATGACCTGTGCTATCTGAAATATAGGCTGCATTCATTTGTTGTGATCTTTCATAACTTGCCAAAGTCCTCAGGTCCAAATTATTGCCATCACTGTAGACAGGCACATTATTTATGACCATGCCATTACATCTATATAGACAAGAAGCAAACATAGCACTGCCATTTGTTTCTTTGTCCATTTCCAGGTCAGCCCCTGAAGGAGATTCATTTGAATGCTTTTTTAAAATGTTTGAAATCAAGCTTGGGGAGGTTGTAACACAGCCACTCTGATCCATACACTGCACGGATTGTCCCCCTGAATCAGGAGGCATTTGGTCTCTCACTAGAGTGTGGAGTGGAGTCTGCTGTTTATATGATGACACATTTTGAGAATCCTCGTTCTGTACCCCCTGCCATTGTTGTTTCTGGTTGTGTGGAGCCCATTTACTCTGTGCCGCTTCTTCAGAAGAAGCTCTCAACTTGTTCAAATTTCCAGACAAGACTTCTGACTGGGTATCTTCTTGTGCTAGAGGAGGGTACTGTTTGGTTGATTTACTCTCCAAAGAACTTTCTCTTCCATTTTTGGGTTTTGATTGTTGTGTTGATGCAGTCTGCATGGCAGATAAATTACCTGATGAAAACTTGAAAAGGCCAGAGAAAAAGCTCCCATGTTCATTTGCTGGTTGAGATGCATGGTCACTCTTTCTAGAACATTCCTCTATGATTTTCTGCCTGTCTGGGTGATCATTTGAGATTCTTGAGTGATGTGTTTGAACATTTTGCTTGGAAGGTTGATGAGAAGGATGAATACTTGCTGGTACATTTTCATGCCGCCATGAGTTAGCTTGATTATCTGAGATACTATCGCTGGAAATTAATTTGAAAAGACCAGACAAAATGCTTCCTTTTTGAGATGATGCTTGCTCAGGTTGTGGAGGTTGTTGGTCTGTGGAGTCTCTGTGTTGAGGTGGCTCCTTACTTGATACAAAAGGGACGCCTAAAGGAGAGGTCTTGTGTGCTTGTGGATGAGTAGTTGGCTGATTTTCCAGATGGGTCAGAGCAGGATTTGATATTTGACTTGGCTCATTTCTTGGGTGCACTGAGTTAGACTGTGTGTCTTCTGATACATCGCCAGTAGAGGCAAATTTCATGATGCCAGAAAACAAACTACCTTGTACAGAGTGCAGACCTGTTTTAGGACCTGCCGTGTCATCAGAAGACAAAGATTTAAACAAAGTAGAAAATAAGCCTCGAGTTTCTGGCTGAGAAGCATTTGGTTCTACAGTAGAGGATGGGCTTGTTTTTGGAGTTTGTTGCACATTATGGCAATCTTCCTCAACTTCCTTCACTGGTTTTTGGTGTTCACTTCTTACTCTGTTTTGATTTGACCCAGTAAGTGGTTGAGAGCTCTGGTTCACCAACCTCCGACTCTGTGGACTAGCAGTCCGCACATTTTCATTTGGTGCAGTCTTAAGACTTGAAAACCAACTAGTTTCTAAAGTCATCATGGGCTCCGTTTCAAGATGATTCTGAGCTGGAGAGCTGGATTTGTTGGGATTTAAAGAAACTTTAGCTGCATGGTTACTTTTAGACGGAGCAGTCTGAGCTGGTTTGACTGTATTTTTTGGTGAGCTTTTAAGTTCACCAGTATTATCACCTGAGGCAAATTTTAAGAGTCCAGAGATCATTGCCCTTTCCGCTTTTGGGGGCTGCTGGGTAGGCACGTTGCTTGAATCAAGGAAAGGAACTTCCATTTTAGATGCCTCATCATGTTTGAATAAAGATTTTGCTTCTCTGACATTTCCTGATCTGCACACAGGAAAAACTGTTTGTGTCTGATGTTGAGAAGGTATACAAGGTACTGGAGAGATCAGAGAGCTAAATGTTTTCTTCAAGGGACTGAAAAATCCTAAATCTTCAGTGGATTTGTGTGAGCTCACTGTGGTCTCACTATTGTCACTTTTGATTTGTCTCTCTACAAGGGCAGAGACTGTTCTAGTCTGCTCTCGACTAGGCTTGAAATCTTGAATATCATTTGATTGATCTAATGAATCCCTGTGATTCCTATTAAGCTCATTCCTACAGACTTTTTCTGAAAAACTCTTGCTTGTTTCATTAACACCTCCCTCTGAGATTTTTTGAGGGTTTACCTGTTTCAACCCTGAGCTTACAGAGGAGGGTGGCTGGCATTCGTTTACTTCTTGCTTTATAAGGTCACTATTATTTTGCATCTGGGTATTACTCATGGGTGGTGTCCTTTGAATTATCTCTTGGGGTTTTGCTTCTGATGGTTGGGTAGGCATTAGGAATGTCCTCTTTTCAGCTGGAGTTTCTTGAGTAGGGGATACCACAGCTACTGGTGCTGGACTTGTAGACTTGGTCATAAATGACAACAATTTTGATAAACCGGAGCTACCTTTAACATAATTTGAAGTTTCTGAACGCTGAATAGAATTTGATCTTGTTTGTTTCAAACTTGGCACAATTCTATCAGTGAGGGAGCTAAATAAGGAGTTCTTGGCATTCTTCTGGTCTGATCCCTGTTCAGAAAAAATGATTTCTTTGACTTCCAGAGCTTTGTCTTCATTTAATTCCTTTGAGGTGATCTCTTTTTCATCTCCAAAAGATTCCGTCCTTGCACTACCTTTGGAAGACAGCCTTGATTTGCTCGTTTCAGGCAGGGAACCATACTTATTGATCTCCTCCTCTTTTTCAGCCAGATATTCTGACACAGTTTCCACTAGGCATTGAAGTTCATCTATTGGATCAACATACTCATCACTGGGTTCCTCCACAGGAGACAACATGTCTTCTGGGGTCCATCTCCCAATTTTACCCTTTGGAGTCTTCCCATCACAATATCCTTGAAGCTGGTCAGTGTAGCCACCAAAAGATGAAACTGTGTGTTTATAGTGCTGACTAATCTCAGAGCAGAATTCCTCCAACTCCTCCTCAGATCCTTGCATCTCATCTGAGCCTTCAGAATTAGCGTCTATGCTCAGTCCCAGTCTGGTTTCTTCTTCATCTTGATCTACCATATGGTCATGTAATGTCCCTCCTGGTTTGTTTTTGGCCTGCATTCTAGTTTTGTAGAACAAGCCATTTTTGTATGGCCTCAGGCAAGGCATCATCTTTTCTTCATCTTCTTCCATTTCTGCTACTTGACGGAGTACAAGCTCTCCCCGTTTCTGACGGAGAAGAGCAAGATCAGGGTTGAAAAAGTTCTCCCCAATGCATTCCATTCTTGTGTTTACAAGTCCAACTGGGTCTCGAACCTTTTTTCTCAACCTTCGGTCAATGGTGTTGTAACCCTCTGGATAGGCAGGATTCAAAGAAGTCTTGTCTTTTGTTTTCAGAGGCTGTTGGCTAATCATGGAATTCTGACTGGATCTTGCATGGTGAATGTTATTTGGCTTGTTTTTCTCTACATCCAAGTCATGTTCTTCTTCGTCACAGAAATCGTTGCGGGAACCTTTACCCCACATTTTATATTCGACCTCCCAGGCCTCTACTCCCATACCTGAATCTACAGGAATTATTCTAACCCTGCCTTTTTCATTTAGGGTTCTAATATAAAAGCAGCAGGTTGATTAAAAAAAAAGGAGAAAGAGAGAAAAAAAAATCAATATTAAAAACAGTCAAACAAAAGATGATTAAGAATGTAAGAAAAGAGGAATGTTCTGTTTGAAATTACATTGAGATGAGTGACCAATTATCAATTCTGTAGTGTTATGTGAATTATGTCTGTACTTCAAAAACAAAAATTATCCTATAAGCAGTGTAATACATGAAGGAAATGAAAGGTTAGATAAACAAATATCCAACTAAAGCTAGAGTATTTTAAACTGAAAAGAGATCCAAAAATATGTAATTAAAAGAAAGTAGATCTCCAAATAATGCTTCTTCCAAGGACAGAATAGACAACACTTTTTAGTTGAGTTTTACAAAGTAAACACACAGCAACATGAGACATTTACAACAAAATCAGCAAACAACAACGAAAGTGATACATTCCACATCTCTACATACACTCAGCAGCCACTTTAATAGGAACTTCTTGTTGATTCGAAGTAGAGCCCTGCACTCCCGCGGGACCCGCCGCAAAGCAGTGCGGCGCGGGACAAATTTTGAAAGCTCATTGCGAGCGCGGGCGGGAGCAGGAGTGCACATATGCGGGCACGGGCGGGAGCGGGTGGGAGCGGTGATAAGCTGCAGTCCTGCTAACTAAAAACGTTTAAAATAAAATGTATAAAATTATTAATTTATGTCTATCATATATAATTTGTGCTGGATATTTTATTTGGCATTAATAAAAACATTTTAAGATGCCTAAATTTGCAGAGAGAGTCAGATTGCCATTGATCACCCTAACGGGCAATCCTTTGATCACTCTAATGGCTCGCCGTTCACACCCAGCCTCCAGTGACCCACACTAACATGATGCCTCAATGACACCTTAGATGAGCTGGTCATCAGAATTCTGATTCTGATCCAGGAGAGGATAAATCTCTCTCGTACGTTTCCGATTCCTTTCCTCTTCCGTGTTTGAGATCTCCGATCATGGCAGAAGAGCAGAGCTCCTTTACTGAAGCTCACAGTGCTTCAAAAGTAAGTGCTGCTTTAAAAAGAGGTACATTTACCGTTAAAAAGGTCAAGAGTCCTGAAATCGGATATTCTAGTTAGAAATGCTTTACAAATGTAAACTGGGTTAGCCTGTTTTGTATGGCTGAACAATAAATATACCAAATTTCCACTTGGAATTACGTGCTCACCTGTCTTTTTTTATTTTTTATTATTATTATTATTATTATTATTATTATGAGACACTGACGAAGGCAACAGCCGAAACGTTTGTCTCCTTCTGCTGCTAAAAACAACTGAAATGTAACTAAAAGAATAAGTTCAAGAGTGCGATCCATCTCTCCTTTCACACTAATTATTCATAGGAGACGCACCATGGGAGAGCGCATACTTAAATGATTAGCCTACTTAAATAATAATAATTATTATTATGTCTACATGTTGCCATTTCAACATTCCAAATTCAGAAACAAGGTAAATAATAACAAACGTGAACGTGAGCTGTAGATATTTATGCTGAAATCCACTCAAAGTAGGGGGCGGGGCACCATCACGCTGTGTCAAGACAAGAACTTTCCTGAGAAATAACGCGAACGTCTTCATCATGCGGGATTTGCGGGCGGGAGCGGGACAAAATATGGCAGGCGCGGGCGGGAGCGAAACTGAAAATCATAATTCTTTGCGGGCGCAGGCGGGACTGCACAATGCGGGCACGGGCAGGAGCGGGACTGAAAAATCCAACCCGCGCAGACCTCTAATTCAAAGATTCCTGTTCTTCACAGGAGTGGAACCCAATGTGGTGTTCTTTCTGCTGTTGCATGCGGAGATGCTTTTCTGCTCACCACGGTTGTAAAGAGCAGGGCTTTCCACAAGCGCCGGCTGCCGGCCATACAGCCGACTACACAATTAAGTCCAGCCGGCTACTTTAATGACTATTTTTGTAGCCCACAGGCTCCAAATATTAATTTTCGATTTTAATAAAATTAAATGTTTATCTAACGGACTGACAATAATGTCAAACTGAACCGCACTCATTTAAAGTTGTGATTTGCGCTGTTTGTACCGATAACCACAAATTCCCCGCAGACTTCGTTGATCAAGGGAGAGTAACTCATCTGCGGCCCCGACGTGTGGTGCGCGCGCGCACTCGGCGGAGGCAGTAGTGTGTCGGAGGGAACAGAAGCAGAGATGACGCTTATTTTGTCTCCGGTAAACCAGTCTTCTCTCGTTCAATTACGTGCTGGCATCAAAAGACACCGTTGGTTGTAAATGAAACCAAACTGAGTGGTTGGAGTGTATTTTCATACACAAATGGAGAAATGTTCGCCGAGTGTGTAATTGTGTAGCCCCACTGCAGACCGTTGTCGTTGTTAATTCATAGCATGCTCAGCTGCGTGAATGTGTCATGCACCGAAAATAAGAGATTTACAAGCCAGGAACGCCTCATGATGCAATACACAAGAAAAGAAAGAAAATTTACTGCCATTTTACTTTGTATTTGAGTAAAGTGAATAAATAAATGGTCTGTGGAAAATAAATGTAACCCTGGGAACTGCATGCACAGGAGTTTATTTTGTGTTTACTCCCCCCCCGACTGGCTACTTGTTTGTCATGGCTGGCTAGTATGAGCCTTAGTGGAAAGCCCTGAAAGAGTGATTATATGAGTTACTATATCCTTCCTGGCAGCTCGAACTGCTCAATCTGTCCATTTTCCTCTGCCCTCTCAACAACAAAGTGTTTGTTTCCACCCACAGAACTGTCGCTCATTCACTCACTCAGTGATTTTTGTTTTTCGCACCATTCTGTGTAAACTCTAGAGACTGTTGTGTGTGAAAACCCCAGGAAGGAGATCAGCAGTTTCTGAAATACTCAAACCAGCAGTCCATCTGGCTCAAACCAACACCCATGCCACAGTGAAAGAAAGTCACACAAAAATTGAGATCACAATTTTTCCCATTCTGATGTTTGAATATTGTGAACATTAACTGAAGCTCTTGATTTGTATCTGCATGATTTAATGCATTGTGCTGCTGTTGAGGGATCGGCTGATTAGAGAACTGCTTAGAACAGCTGTCGGTGGATGGATGTTCTTAATAAAGTGGCCAGTGAGTAGTTTAATTACACTAAAGCTTCACAGTAGTCAATGAAATGCCAAAGAGAGAATCCTCCATAACAACAGAACTTTAGGCTCAACAGACACCACCACAAATACCTCCAGTTCCACAGTTTCTACAAAACCCAAATTTCAAAATCGAACCCTCATTCTGGTTTCAAATGGCGGAGCTCTGAAACATCACTACGTTGAGAAATACACGTACTATACTATTTCATGTTCTATTATTGGATAATTAGTAGGTTTTACCTGCTTGGATGATTGTCTCTGTAGTCCAGTTCAAAGCTATGCACCGAGTCCGTGCAGGAGTCTGGGTGTTGACGGAAACGTGGTCCCACTGGGTACTGATGAACAGAGGAGTTCGGCTGAGCCGTACTGTGGTAGCGCAGGGGTAAACTGTTGCTCGTTTCGCTCCTGTAGTCACTGTCCCGATCGTCCATTACACTGTCCAGATCATCCAATGCTATGAGGTGAACATAACAGACTCAGGATAAAGCTTTGTAAAATTCAAAAAGCTTTAAATTAAAAATAAAACAGCAAATGAGGATCACATTACAGAGCCGAAAGCTGGCCTTCACAAATGCAAGGGACTGGCTGCCATATCATGCCTTTTGTATTGGCCTGGACTTAAAAAATTCAGGTTTAAACCATACGAAGCATGCCACATAAATTACACACACACACACACACACACACACACGCCAGAAATAGCCAGTCTTGTTTATCAAGCAGGTTATGAATTTACTTATTTGTAAAATTTTCACAAAAGCACTTACTCAAGAAAGAAAAATGTGCAATTCGTGAAAATCCGGTTGTTTCAGAAAACCTTTTCTGCGGACTTACTCTTACCAACACGACGATTATTTTTCCAATAAGAGCCTAAAAGTGTTTTATTCCTCTTATACCACAGCAATTTTTTTTATTAACAGATTACATTCAACAGCCATTTAAAAAAAAAAAAAAGTTAGCTCCTGTTATCACTTATGTACGGAAGAGCGATAGTTCCACTAAGAAATACATATATTTTTTTAATTTCTGAGAAAAAAAAAAAAAAAAAAAAAAAAACTCAATTTTCGAGATTAAAGTCAGAAATTTCAAGAAAAAAGTCAAAAATCGAGAAACAATCTCAACTTTTGAGAAAAAGTGTCAAAAATTTGAGAAAACGTGTCAAAAATTTGAGAAAAAGTGTCAAATTTCGAGAAAAAAAAAAAGTCAGAAATCTGTAGAAGGCGGGCTTCCATACGGAAGTGACACTCACTCGCGGCCGGTAGACATGAATGGCTGAGACCAGAGCCATGGAATTCAGAGTTGTGACAACCGGGGTACAGGAAGTCGGTTGGTGATGTGATTCACGTAGATTCAAATACTTCTAGGCAGCGGCTTTCTGTTTGCTAGAGGCTAACACAGAACCACTACATAACAAGCAAAGATTAAGTAGAAACGAATTACATTTACCTTTACCGCACTTTGTGTTCTACGGCCACTTCCTGGAACTAGTGGAACTACGTCAATGGCGATCTATGTGTCTAGTTCCAGGAAGTGGCCGTAGAACACAGAAAGTGCGGTAAAGGTAAATGTAATTCGTTTCTACTTAATCTTTGCTTGTTATGTAGTGGTTCTGTGTTAGTCTCTAGCAAACAGAAAGCCGCTGCCTAGAAGTATTTGAATCTACGTGAATTTTTCTTTTTTTCTCAAAAACTTCGACTTTTTTTCTCGAAATTTCTGACTTTAATCTCGAAAATTGAGTTTCTCAGAAGTTTCCAAATAAAATATAAAACCCTGGCCCTATTGCTCTGCCGTAATTATGTTATAGCAGCTATAAAACACACACTCCTGCTCTCTTTTTTTTTTTTTTTTTTAAGACGACCAAAAAAAAAAAAAAAAGTTGCATGTAATATTACATACAAACTGCGAAACCTAAACTCGTGGAGACTTTCCGGCGTCAGAAAACTTACTGACGCTTACAAATCCTCCTCAGAGAAAATTTCACCACATCAACAATTACATGATTATCAGACTTCGATAAGACGCAGCATTCATGCAAACCTCTGTGAATACACTGTTCCAACAGAAACAATAATGTATCAGAATGAGCACATTAATAAAAGTATATACCTCTGATATTTATTTACAGCTGGCACTAATGTCAGTGCTGCGGTTATAGACGTGACGCATCACCTGACTGATCAGGATCAAGAATTCAACAGCGCTGTGGTATAATGAAATATAAATGTGTGTAGGTGTGTGCGCGCGATATGACGATATATATCTTGTAATAACTTAAGAAAAAAAAAAAGTCCTTAATTTCATTGCATCACCAATCACTCTCTTTACGGCAAAAAAATTGTCAATTATATTGGATGCAGCCACCGCTGTTGTTCCGAATAACGGGTTGCTAGGTGCTACTAAGGCTAAGCTGGGGTTGTTAGCTATGGATTACAGGTCAGTTTTCCCCCCACTCAGCCAAGTTACAGGTACGTTGGCTGTGAATAAAAATGTTCCTTTATTAAGAAATTAATTCTTAAGATCCAAGATGCAAGATTTTGGATCAAAACATGTTTTGTTTTGGTGACTAGCCAATGCTCATAATGTCACCACTATCATCATCCTTATCAAAATATGCACTTACATTAGGGTTTTTTTTTTTTTTAATAATTATAATTAAATAACTTTTTTCTGATTTTGGTAATCTGAAAATGCTACAGTCCTGATTTTTTTTTTATAATAAAAATTATTTATCAATAATTTTCAAGTTGTTCAATTAATAATTAACAATAATTATTAAACAAACATTATACATATGAGCCACTTTTTCCATGGAATAAAAAACATGTATTCTATTCCCTTCTAGTGGGTTTATTGATGCCATGCAATATTAATCATACATCACTTATCCTCTATGTATTACGTTACTCTCCCCAATGGAGAATGAGCATGCAATATTGTCATAATATTGCATGTTGTCAAGACAACACGACGTCACATGCGAAGATCCAATGACAAAAAAAACTTTTCTGTTGCGCATGCGCACAATCGTTTCTTTGTCGGCCGGGAGAGGGAGAGAGAGAGAGAGAGAAGACGGGGTTAATTCAGTGCTCGGTTTAAGCACTAAATAAATAAACTGAAACTAAAGACGCGCTGAACACCCGAAAGGCTACCAGAACTTTGTATATTCTTCATGCATATTTATAAGGGAAAAACAGACCAATGGACATCGAAAAACTGGAAGAGAGACACGGAGATGTAAAATTTCCACGCTAGCAAGTGACTGACAGTTTGTAAACAAAAATGGCCGCAAGGTTTGCTTCATTCAAAGCGGACGACTTAAAATTAAAAAAAAATTTTAAAAAAGCCAACGCGCTGAACACCTGAAAAGCTACCAAAACTTCACTGGATATTCTTCACGCATATTTACAAGAGGAAAAACAGACCAATGGACATTGAAAAACTGGAAAAAAGAGAGCAATAGAGGAAATATTGCCAAAGTTCTACTTGAAGGTGAGGAAAAGTGACGGAGTCTTTTACAAGAGGACTTCACTCAGCAAAGCCCTTTTGTTTTGAACAACTGCAATTTAACAATTAACTATGACCAAAAGTAACTGAACTCGAACTGTCTACCTGGATATCACTTGTATACAAATTGGGTTGTTCAGGCTTTTTGGACTTGTACCATTTTTATTGTTAGAACTTTGACTTTGGACAGTACATTGGATTGACAGAACATTGAATTACATTCGATCAGCATCACTATTCAATATTGCTAAGTTACTGCCCTGTTCTTAACTTTTTGTAAAATGGATAATTGTTCCATTGAATGTGTATAATAATAATAATAATAAACAATAATGGCTGGCTTTTTTCATGGTCTATCAGATATATTCCATTCAGCAACTCGTCTTCAACTTGTTCACGATCATGCTAGCTGAATGGAATATATCTGATATACCACTCAACGCCAGATAATATTATTAAATATGAAATCAATTATTAATACTTCTTGATTATTATAAAGTTAAATTTTTTATTGATGCATTTATTCAGTTTATTTATTTAAATTTACTTAACTTTATTCTTTGAATTTACAGAAAATGTGCAAGTGTGTACTATCTGGATATTTAACGACCTATATCAGGATATGATACTTTGGTCATATCGCACAGCCTTAAATCTGTCTTTTTTGCCTATTTTCTGTACAAATTGCTCATGACTAGGAACTGGGGAAAACCTTGTTAACAGATAAACCATACAACATGCACTTCAGCCGGGAAAGCAAAAGGGACTGAAGGAAAGAATCCAGGGAGCAGCAACCAGATGTGAGGGGAACAGTGCATTTTTCCAGACCTGCACTGCACAGGTTAATGTTTTCCCCAATTTCCTCTGATTCAATTCAAGACCTCAGAGCTGACCAGAGGACTACAAGGAGAACATTAAACGGTACTGTGGGTAAACATTCGGGAATAATCTGTAGTTTTAGGACAAAATCATTACGTACTCTGTGAGCTGGGCCATCCGAAATAGCTGCCTGGTAAATCAAACATCAGAGAAAGGAGGTGAAATGACTCGATTAAAGTGTTCAACTAAAATCTTCCAACTGGTGTGTGGAATACTTTTTCTACACAATGGTGTGTGGTGTATGGAAAAAAGTGTACAGACTGCTGGTGAGAAGCTTTACAGATACAGACGTGACAACATGGCGCCACCTGGTGTGTAAAATATAGAAGTACTCACAGCATTGAGAAGTTGCTAAGGGAACAGGACGTCTTACTCCATCATCCTGTAGCGGGAACTCATGTGAAAAATAAAGGTCATAGTCGTTATAAATCACACACCTGCATGCATTTCAAAAATACTTCCAAAAAAGTACGGTCTGTTTAAGTGTGCTTTAGCACTGCAAAAAGTAGCCACTCCCAAACAAATCCATCAGTCATTTATTCTACACATGCATCCCCTTACTAGAAAGGCACAGCAAAATGTTAATTTTTTTGTGGGTCTCTTATTGCAGAGAATTTTTTTTAAGGTCACTTCAACATGCAACACACGCATGCTGATTGCTGAGATCATACCTATGTGGTGGGTTCTCTCTAAAATTGACGGTAGGTTGAAAGAAAAAAAAAACGAAAAAAAAATGGAGGATAAGCCAAAACAAACTGGCAACATAATACAATGAAGAGATGATGGGACTTAGGATTATGAACGCTTTTCCACTGACAAGGTCCTGGATCTCCAACCAACATAGTTCTTGGCCTGCAAAAAGGTGCATTCCTTCAGCAAAACCAAGAACTGGTTGGATATTGGAATTACATTGACTCCCTGACAACTCATTTATCAACCTTGTTGTAAAGATGCGTATAAATACCAACCAGATTTAAAAATGAATAAATAAAAAGCTTCAGTTAAGCAGATTTTCTTCATACTCATGTCTGTTGAATACTAAAATCACCCATTAAAACCAAAAGGGCAAAGCTCACGGAGCTGAAAATGACAAAATTATAACCAAAAAGTCAATTTATAAATAAATAAAAAGCAAGCACATTAAGTACAGCATGCATTAAGTTTCCCAGTAAGGCAGCTCAGCCATTGCAGCATCTTGCACACACTAACACTTCCTCCTTTCACAGGCTGCCATTACTTTTGGCCCAATTGACCGACTAGTCTTGTCTTAATTTATGGAATTGTTTTTGTCTTAAGACACCTCTCTGTTTTAGCAAGCATAAAAACTTTTTCAGTAGTTTGTGCTCCACTAGCACTTCTGTGGGATTGGACCATACGGGCTAGCCTTTGTGCCCCATGCAAATCAATGAGCCTTCGACACCCATGACCCTGTAACCAGTTCACCGGTTGTCCTTCAGATCCTTGGACCACTTTTGGTAGGTACTAACCACTGCATACTAGGAACACCCTATAAGATGTGCCATTTTGGAGATGCTCAGACCCAGTCATCTAGCCATCAAAATTTGGGCCCTGTCAGTCGCTCCTTAAGCTTGCCCATTTTTCCTTCTTTCAACACATCTACTTCAAGAACTGACTGTTCTCTTTCTTGCTGCCGAATATCCCACCCCTTGGGAGGTGCCATTGTAATGAGATAATCAGTGTTACTCATTTTATCTGTCTGTGGTCATCAGGTTATGACTGATTGACGTACTTCTACACTGGCTAGGTTGTGTCACTATTGAACTTTCCTGCCATCTACTGGATTTTAAGAAATGTGGCATTTGTTGAACAAGGACTTCTGCCAAGGCCAAATGTTGTATCTGGCAACGTTGGCGAAAGCAAAACTAAATTACCGGATCCCACCCACATCTCAGATCCGCTCCAAAATGCAATGGCTTCTTCCTTGGCCCATGCTCCACCCTTCCACCAAGTTTCATGGAAATTGGTTTCATAGGTTTTGCTCAATCCTGCTTACAGTCAGACAAACAAACCACACCCTCCTTGGCAGAGGTAATAACATGCGATACACAGAAACCAAGATCATCTTCCAATCAGCAGAAAGAGAAGTTGTTTAACCAACATTTTCTGCTTCCATTAGAAGTAATATTTTTCTTCACACATTAATTTTAAAATCAACTAATAAGGAGGTGTGTACAGATGTTATTTATTCACAGATAGATGAAAGGAGCATGGCTTAGCATTTAAAAACACAGTTCAGTTCCTTAAAAAGCTCCAGCTCCATGTCAGTGGAAGATTTGTAAATCTCACTTGAACCATCAGAACTGGAAAAATAATCTTGTACAAATGGTCCAAGATGCATCATTGAGAACAAACATGTTGCAGACAAACAGAAGGTGTAAAGCACTTGCAAAGCATACAGGTCAGTACTGTAGTCATCAATTGTGTTGTCATGTCTCACCTCATCATGCATCCCCATGGCATTGATGCTCTCCAGTTTACTGGACCAATACTGAGCCTCATCCTCTGGGATTTCTGTTGGCGATGGAGAAGAAATATTTGAGACCATCACCACGACCATCTTCATATAATATAAAACCACATCTTTTGGCTCCTCCCGTTAGGGGTCGCCGCAGTGGATTATCATGATCCGCATATTTGATTTGGCCTTAGGTTTTTACACCAGATGCCCTTCCTGATGCAACCCTCCCCAGTCTATCCAGGCTTGGGATCGGAACCAAGCATGCCCTGGCTTGTGCAATCCCAGTGGCTGGGTGCATATTACTACATCTTAAGAGTTCTAAGGTTTGCACGGTGGTGTAGTGGTTAGCACTAGTGCTAACCACTAATTCTTGGTTCGAACCTCAACTGACAGGGGGCCTGTTAGTACCGGTTTTCCCCGTGTCTGCATGGGTTTGCTCCAGGTGCTCCAGTTTGGGGGAAGCCATGGCCAAATGGTTAGAGAAACAGCTTTGGGACTAAAAGGTCACTGGTTCGATTCCCTTAACCAGCAGGACTGGCTCAAGCGCCCTTGAGCAAGGTGCCCAACCCCCAACTGCTCCAGCAAGAGTGGTAGTGTACCTTGTGTCTGACTAGCCAGAGAAAAACTGATAATCATGTATCAGTTCAGGCAAGAACCCAGCCATAACTAAAACTAAGCTCCAGTTTCCTCCACTGTCCAAAGACATGCAGGTAGGCTAACTGGCTACTCAGTTGCCCATAGGTGTGAACGGTTGAGAGAAGAAAACCTCAATAATAATCCAGTAGAAGACAATGGGAAGCCAGTACTGTAATTTTTCTGTAGAAAGTTTGACGGGTGGAGTTGGAGTGGCCACATCACTGCAGTGGATGGATCATGAAAAATATGGTGAAAAGAACCCTGACTCTCTAAGGTTCAGTCCTCAACTGCTTACATACCAAAAAAACTCTTTCCCAAAACATCTTACCAAGGTTTCCAACCCAAAGGAAAAACTAGAGACCTGCGCAAGTCTGAGCTCAGCCTTTTACTGATTGGGAGGTAGTTGTACAACCCCGATTCCAAAAAAGTTGGGACAAAGTACAAATTGTAAATAAAAACGGAATGCAATAATTTACAAATCTCAAAAACTGATATTGTATTCACAATAGAACATAGACAACATATCAAATGTCGAAAGTGAGACATTTTGAAATTTCATGCCAAATATTGGCTCATTTGAAATTTCATGACAGCAACACATCTCAAAAAAGTTGGGACAGGGGCAATAAGAGGCTGGAAAAGTTAAAGGTACAAAAAAGGAACAGCTGGAGGACCAAATTGCAACTCATTAGGTCAATTGGCAATAGGTCATTAACATGACTGGGTATAAAAAGAGCATCTTGGAGTGGCAGCGGCTCTCAGAAGTAAAGATGGGAAGAGGATCACCAATCCCCCTAATTCTGCGCCCACAAATAGTGGAGCAATATCAGAAAGGAGTTCGACAGTGTAAAATTGCAGAGTTGGAACATATCATCATCTACAGTGCACATAATCACCACAAGATTCAGAGAATCTGGAAGAATCTGTGTGTAAGGGTCAAGGCCGGAAAACCATACTGGGTGCCTGTGATCTTCGGGCCCTTAGACAGCACTGCATCCCATACAGGCATGCTTCTGTATTGGAAATCACAAAATGGGCTCAGGAATATTTCCAGAGAACATTATCTGTGAACACAATTCACCGTGCCATCCGCCGTTGCCAGCTAAAACTCTATAGTTCAAAGAAGAAGCCGTATCTAAACACGATCCAGAAACGCAGACGTCTTCTCTGGGCCAAGGCTCATTTAAAATGGACTGTGGCAAAGTGGAAAACTGTTCTGTGGTCAGAAGAATCAAAATTTGAAGTTTTTTATGGAAATCAGGGACGCCGTGTCATTCGGACTAAAGAGGAGAAGGACGACCCAAGTTGTTATCAGCGCTCAGTTCAGAAGCCTGCATCTCTGATGGTATGGGGTTGCATTAGTGCGTGTGGCATGGGCAGCTTACACATCTAGAAAGACACCATCAATGCTGAAAGGTATATCCAGGTTCTAGAGCAACATATGCTCCCATCCAGACGACGTCTCTTTCAGGGAAGACCTTGCATTTTCCAACATGACAACGCCAAACCACATACTGCATCAATTACAGCATCATGGCTGCGTAGAAGAAGGGTCCGGGTACTGAACTGGCCAGCCTGCAGTCCAGATCTTTCACCCATAGAAAACATTTGGCGCATCATAAAATGGAAGATACGACAAAAAAAGACCTAAGACAGTTGAGCAACTAGAATCCTACATTAGGCAAGAATGGGTTAACATTCCTATCCCTAAACTTGAGCAACTTGTCTCCTCGGTCCCCAGACGTTTACAGACTGTTGTAAAGAGAAAAGGGGATGTCTCACAGTGGGAAACATGGCCTTGTCCCAACTTTGAGATGTGTTGTCATGAAATTAAAAAAAAAAAAAAAAACCTAATTTTTCTCTTTAAATGATACATTTTCTCAGTTTAAACATTTGATATGTCATCTATGTTCTATTCTGAATAAAATATGGAATTTTGAAACTTCCACACCATTGCATTCCGTTTTTATTTACAATTTGTACTTTGTCCCAACTTTTTTGGAATCGGGGTTGCAGTAAGGCAAGGCAAGTTTATTTATATAGCGCATTTCATACACAGTGGCAGTTCAATGTGCTTTACAGAGGTAAAAGCAAAACCGTAATCAATAGAAAATAAAATTACATAAAATAAAGGGGGAAGAAGAGAGAAAAAAATAAGAATTAAACAATAGTAGAAATAAAATAATAAAATGAAGTAAAAGTTCAGTAAAAAACAGCAGAATAAAATAGAATAAAAGTTAAGTAACGTTTAAAACATGTAAAGATGATGTTTATCAGTTAGCAGAAAGCATCCGAGAACAGCTTGGTCTTTAGTCTAGATTTGAAGCTGCCAACAGCAGGAGCATTTTTGATGTCCTCTGGCAGTTGGTTCCATAGCTGTACTGCATAGTAGCTAAAAGCTGCTTCACCACACTTTGTTTTAACAACAGGTTTTACCAGTAAATTTTGCTGCGATCTGGTAGATCTGATTGGGTTAGGCCGCTGCAACATATCAGAGAGGTAATTGGGCCCTGTACCATTTAGAGATTTGTACACCAGCAGCAATACTTTAAAGTCAACTCTGTAGCTTACTGGAAACCAGTGAAGGGACCTTAGAATTGGAGTAATGTGCTCTGTTCTTTTTGTTTGTGTGAGAACCCTCGCCGCTGCATTTTGAACCAGCTGAAGTCGTTTGATGGTCTTTTTTGGCAGGCCTGTGAAAAGGCCATTGCAGTAATCAACCCTACTAGAGAGATGAAGGCATGTACAAGTTTTTCCAGATCGTTTTTTGACACAAGTCCTCTTAGTTTGGAAATGTTTTTAGGTGATAAAATGCCGATTTAGTGATTGCTTTCATGTGACTGTCAAAGTTTAGCTCGCTGTCAATGAAAACACCAAGATTTTTAACCATATCTTTTGTTTTAATCCCCTTTGTGTCAAGAATAGTGGTAATCCTGAGTCTTTCATCTTTTTTCCCCTCAAATAGAATTACTTCTGTTTTATCTGTGTTCAGCTGAAGAAAATTTTTAGAAAATTAGTAGTTATGGTATGTCATGAGCCTGGGTATATAATTATGTTAGAGGCTCTAGAAGGTTGTAGAAACACAGCGGTATGGCATAGGCTTTATACAATACAAAACATCAGCAACTTAAGACAGTAAATTCTTCCATTAGATTGATATGTGGGGGGAAAAGTCTCAGGAACTGGTACAAAGGCACAAATAAGAAAAAAAAAAAATAGCCTGCTCAGAAATACATCAACACCAGGATTCGAACAGATATTGCAAAATCTGTTCCTTTCCTGGACAGTGCTCTAGACCAGATGGCCATGTAGGAATACATCGCAGACTGAGGTTATGCAATGTGGCACTTACAGTACCAATCAAAAGTTTGGAAACGCCTTCAAAATTCGATTTTTTTTCCCCCTACATTGTCGAACAATACTGAACTCATCAAAACTATGAAATAACATATGGAACGTATGGAATATGGTAAAATAAATAAAAAGTTAAAAAAACGTTTCATCTTTTAGATTCTTCAAAGTCGTCACTATTTACCTTGATAACAGCTTTGCACACTATTGGCATTATCTGAACCAGCTTCATGAGGTCGTCACCTGGAATGCTTCTCAATTAACAGGTGTGTCTTGTCAAAAATGGAATTTCTTGCTTTCTTAAAGGAACAGTCCACCGTACTTCCATCATGAAATATGCTCTTATCTGAATTGAGACGAGCTGCTCCGTACCTCTCCGAGCTTTGCGCGACCTCCCAGTCAGTCAGACGCAGTCAGACGCGCTGTCACTCCTGTTAGCAATGTAGCTAGGCTCAGCATGGCCAATGGTATTTTTTTGGGGCTGTAGTTAGATGCGACCAAACTCTTCCACGTTTTTCCTGTTTACATAGGTTTATATATACGGAGCTCAGATATCAACGCGCTGCTGAAGCGCGCAGAAGGTGTTAGTACGCCTGTCATTATAGTGCGGACTTTCCATAGCATAGAAAATCGCCACGTTTCAATTTGTGTAACTGAACTTTGTTTCATGTCACTGGTCATATAAACCTATGTAAACAGGAAAAATGCGGAAGAGTTTGGTCGCATCTAACTACAGCCCCAAAAAATACCATTGGCCATGCTGAGCCTAGCTACATTGCTAACAGGAGTGACAGTGCGTCTGACTGACTGGGAGGTCGCACAAAGCTCGGAGAGGTACGGAGCAGCTCGTCTCAATTCAGATAAGAGCATATTTCGTTATGGAAGTACGGTGGACTGTTCCTTTAATGCATTTGACACCATCAACCAGTAAAGAGTAAATAATAAAAACAGTAAATAGCCCTGTTTGACAACTGTAGTAATCCATATTATGTCAAGAACCACTCAACTAAGTAAAGAGAAATAAGAGTCAGTCATTACTTTAAGAAGAAACCTTTATTCGTCATATGCACACTTCAAGCACAGTGAAATTCATCCTCTGCATTTAACCCGTCTGAAGCAATGAACATACACACACACACACACACACACACACACACAGAGAGCACCCGGGGAGCAGTCAGGGGTTCGGTACTTCGCTCAAGGGCACCTCAGGTTGACGTGGGACGGCCTTGGGCTAACTGCTTGGGACTGCGGGGGAAACCGGAGCACCCAGAGGAAACCCATGCAGACACGGGGAGAACATGCAAACTCCACACAGAAAGGCCCTCGCCGGCTGCTGGGTTTGAACCCGGAACCTTCTTGCTATGAGGCGACCATGCTAACCACTACACCACCGTGCCTTTAAGACAGTGTCTTTTAGTTAATTAAAATAAAGAAAAAAAAAAAAAAACATTGAATTTGAAGGGGTTTCCAAACTTTTGACTGGTACTGTACATAGTCAGTATGCAGTGGCACCACACCACGACTGTAGAATTGCTACCTGAGGCTGCCACGCCAATGACCATCTTACATTATTAAATATACTCATACAGACCGGTGTCTCTATAGGTTTCAGCCAAACGCTGAGCCAAAAAAACGTAATACTCAACATACAAGTATGTCAAGTGAGGAGGTTTCCATTAACACATGAAGCTTGAGAAATGTTTAACATGTTCCAATAAGTGTGAATATGAAATTTAAATTCCACGCCATACTGATAGATCATGAAGACGATTATTCTTCTGGAGATACCACCTGAAACGTTCTCTGATGGGTTCTACAAAGAACCTTCAGTGTTCCCAGAGGGATGAACCAAAACAAAACCACCAAATGGAATTATAAATGGATAAAAATTTCAAAAGTGTCACTATTTAACAAACAATACATTGTAATTCTTGGAAAACTTTCATTATATGCTCCAACAGAAAAATAAGCCATTTCAGAGTGGAATTAGCAATTCTGCTTCATGACACCATCCCAACACTTTATATTCCTTATTGAATAACCAGAAAAATAGAAGTAGTTTTGAGCAGAGATTGTAATTACACCTGGTTTAAACTTTATTTTTTTAATCTACCTGCTCAGCGACAGTGAACAGAAACAGTAAAGTGAATCAACGCTGTGTGTTTCTGCATCACATCACCAGCCTTTGAAGGCATGAGCAGCCACTGAAGGACAGCTTCAAAGAGCTCAGATAAAACGGGCAGCTTTATGAATGGGATCAATCACTGACCGAGCCTGGGCTATGAAACCCAACAACGAGAATTAGCAAAGAAAGCTTTAACGCCAAAATGTACATCTCACACACACACACACACGCACGCCATTAAAAATAAAATAGCCTTAATGATGCTGGAGCTCATACCGGCCATGTGTGTGTGCGCGAGTTTGAAATCCAATCACTCCTGTAGGAGGAGTAGCGATTTTTGTGAAATTGCATATGACCCCCGTGTAGCCTCATCCATGGCAGGTGGCGCCACCTGATGAACAATTCTTGTTGGAATACGTCTTGAGTCTTCTGGGTGAGTTTCAGTGAAAACGTCCCAGCGGTTTACAAACAGTAGCGTTTAATGTGACGAGTCACCCAAAAATTTCAGACGCCCATAAAATCGTAAAAATGACAGGTGGCACCACCATCTTGACAAGTTTTACACACACCAACCTGGGGAACATTCCATACGAGTTTGATCAAAATCTTATCACTCCTGTAGGAGGAGTAGCAATTTTCGTAAAATTGCATGTGACCCCTGTGTAGCCGCATCCATGGCAGGTGGCGCCACCTGGTGGTATAATGTGATGAGTCACCCGAAAATTCCAGATGCCCATAAAAATCATAAATGTGATGAGTGGTGCCACTGTCTTGACCACTTTTATGCACACCCACCTGGGGAACATTGTATGCGAGTTTGATTGAAATCCGATCAATCCTGTAGGATTTCTGTAAATTGTGGACAAATGAACGATGGATGCATGATTGCATAAGCTCATCCGGCCTGGCCTATGGCTAGATGAGCTAAAAATGCTACAGCTTTGTCAATGTTCATGAGACCGGGTTTTATTCTCCAGAGAGCATTCCGGCTCCTTACATCTTTTCACATAACTCCAATTTTAACAGTTTCCCCTTGAAGAGAACGTTTTACTGCTTCTTGGGATTCGTGCTCAATACATTGGCCTTAAAGGCGTCACGCAGTGGCGATAAAAGTCGCATTATTCTGCACCAGAATGCTTTCGAGATTCGAAATAAATTGACCGTCGATTTTTCAAAAGCTTCCCGCGGTTGTAATCGGTCCTTATTTGGTCATGCCCATCACTTGAAATTTCCCACGTTCGCAGCGCCCCCTCTCGGTCAATGGAACAGCTGCGTGACGTCATACCAGTAACCACTCGGTGCAGTTGCAATGGCGGACACACCAGAAAATAGTAGCGATGCTGAGGAAATTAGCTTTGATTTTAGCGATACAGAAGAAGAAAATGGCCCACAAGTAGAGATTTTGTCAGCTGAATGTCCTGGTGGTATCCAGCCTTACAGATTTGAACCCGAGCGCTCATCTTCAGAAGAAAATGAGGACAGTTCTGACGACGACAGAAATGAAGAAGACCGGCGACTTGAAGAATTGTTTTGGTTGGTTTCTCTGACTAAATCACTACTTGTGTGTATTTTTAAAGACCATTTTCACTTGAATTAGAATGCTGTGTGATTAATCTATGATTATGTGTAATACTGATAGCTGTAGGGGTGAAAGTATAGCTAGAAAGATTGAATTCTAGCAACTTGACAGCTTGCGATCTCGCGAAATGCAGTGGGCCTTCTGATACAGTAGACCCCTTGATATTCCAGTTTTCATCATTTTCCTTTTATTGCAGTTGATTTTAACTTGATATTCAGTATGTTATAGGCTGGGAGTATTGAGCTTTGTATTGTACTGTTTAGTAAATGTACAATCGTCAGTAATAAGTGATAATTATTAGTTAAAGGCAGCTCTGTGGCATAAATCATTGTAAAATTTGGACACAAGTCCAAATTTGGCCTTTTGGTTTCTATCCTATAGATCTATTTTGCTCTCCCATGATGATCTTAGACCTATTAAAAGCGACATGGGGTGTTGTACATAATATTGCAAGATCATGGAGGTTTAATTGGAGTTTTGTGAAACTTCTTGAACTGTCTTGTCAGTGGGAAATTCGTGTAAGGCAATTCCTGGCTGGGGCTCATTGTTACAGCCAAACACAATACACCGATTAGGCATTTTGTATCACAGAATATTAATACATCATTTCAGTGTTTTGAGTGTTCAAAACTATCCACAAACTGAATAAATCCACAAAATCCGCAATGTAAACAACTCTGGTAAACGCACGCTATAGAGAAAACATGGCGACAGGCCAGCATCACCCAAGGGAGATTACTGGTATGACGTCACACATAAGTTGGCCTAGTTAACGGCTGGCTGCCTAAATTTGGCTGTGCGCGTCAACTTTAAATGCTTGTAGCGGGCGCATCGTGACACTGAGATCGCGGGAAACCGAGGGGCTTGAATAACCCACCAAACCCGACATTTTGACACATGATATAGCCTGATTGCTGAAATTACCGCACGACGCCTTTAATGCAGAGCTGGTACTTTGGAGAAGATCTTGGACAGAACATCCAATCCTTGGTCGGTTCACATAACTTTTGGCAACCCAAAAGTAGAAACAATCTCCAATCAAACTAATGCTTGGATGGTAGGCTTAGCATGAAGTCCGTGGAGCAGAAGAGCTTCTGGATATCTGGTGGCAACATGCATAACTGTCAATAGATACTGATGACCAGGTTTTGATTGAAGCAAAGGACCTCAACAATCCAAAAGACATGTTCAAATGGCTCTCCTAAAGCAGGATACAAAGATGGAAAGGAGCAGGAGGCATCAACAAAAGAACTGTTGGAGCATGCAATGTGATGTATAGCAGGAACCACATCATCGCTCTCTAGAGCTACAGAACTTGGATATCTAGAACAAGAAAATGATGAAATGCTGCAAAGGCTTGACACTTTAAGGAAGAATCTGTATGGTGCACAGCTTCAAGTCCAACCCTTATAATGCTCAAGGCAAGCTCTGGAACATCCAGGACAGGCTTGGGCACAGAATCAAGATCAGGGGTTTTAGAAGGTTGAGCAACAGACGCATGTTTGGTTAACATTATTTGCTAAATGACAGTGTAGTAGGTCTAACTTGGTGACATTTGACTGAACCTACATCTTCATTGTCCAGAAAAGACAGGACAAGAATCAGTTCAAGTGATAACATTTACTTTTCTGGACAAAAACGAGCTCTCGTTGGCTCTGGGAACTAAAACACTGAACTGCAGGCACTGGACCTAGGAAGAGTAAGTTCAGAAGAGGCAGAGATGGAAAAGAATGAAACCTTGGTTACACAAGCAACTACTTTAGAACTCATGACCATCTTGACATGTCCTAGCCATAAACCATCGATTATTAAGACTTTGAAATCACCTACAATTCTACAGAGCTGTCGTCAAAACTCATTCCGCTTAGAGACACGGAAAAATATACTCCAGTGAAAAATTAGAAATTTTTTTTCTCCATATATAACCTAATCAATGAATGAGCAAACAAGATTTACAAGGTCAGTTGCAAGTTCTTTCAGCCTTGAAGAGGCATGCTGACTTTCGGAAACTCGTTCAACCTTGATGACATTTAATCAAATCAATAATTAAGAAAAAAAAAATCCATCATGGATAATGGAGAGCAAGCGTCAGACAGGGAAGAAGAAGCAGAAGGAGCAGATGCTCACTGATCCACAAGGATTCCAGTGTGACGTCAATGAACCATAACCGCTTGAGGTTTTATGGTTAAACAGGAATGAGAAGATCTTAGCTGATGTTCTATAGAAATGTCATTGAACATACATAAAACACTGTTTTAAGGCAGGCAGAACTTTTTTCAATTCATCCTTAAAACAGAATGCATCAAATTATCATTTTGTAATCTACCAAAAAAAATTTATTGCCTTTACCCACTTCAGCGTGTGTGGATGCTTGGGTTAGGGCACAACACACACTCCAGTAGCACTTTCACACTCCGTATAGTTGGCTGTCTGTCACCATGACAGTGTGTGCACATCAGATTTCACTACTTCTGGATGAAGGGTATTTTTTTTTTTTTTAAACTGCCTCCATAACATACATGCATGCTGTTCGCACATGCTAGCTCAGGGGTGGACAAAATCAGTAACCCAGACACCCGGGACAAGAATAGTAACATACGATAGAATATTTTGTTCCAGGACACAACGGAGTTTTGAGGAGGAGGAGGAGAAAGAAGGAAGGAGAAAAAAGTAGTAGAAGAAACCACTACCACATGGGTAACCCACTCAGAGAGAGAGGAGAGAGAGAGAGACAGACACACAGCCAGTGTTGCCAGATTGGGCGGTTTTAAGTGCATTTTGGCAGGTTTTGAACATATTTTGGGCTGGAAAACGTCAGCAGTATCTGGCAACACTGCACACAGCACAAATATAAACTGGGCGTCTCACCAAAGGGAAGCTCGAAGCGGGTGTCCAGGAGAACTCTGTGAGGCGTCGGGTTCTTGGTGCCGTAGATTTCATCTGCCTTCATTAAAACCTCCGAGTGTAAAAACGTCCATTCTCCAGGACCTTCCTAAAGAGAGAGGAAAAAAAAGTTCTATCAGTGAGATCAGCATTAGGAGGAACTCATGGATGAAGTGAAGTAAAGTGCATCTTTATTTAAACCAAACAAACCAGCCAATATGTGCATAACTTTGGGGGGGGAAGCTACTCAATGCTCCGGACACTGAGGATTTCTTTAACTGTTAAGCACTCCTGTACATTTTCTTCCTGTCCACACAGCTCTCTGTATGCGTGTGGCTGTACTTGCCTCTTCCGAGTGGCAGATGCTTTTGAGAGGGATCCACACCGTCCCCAGCATGGTGTCCCAGATGAGACCTTTATTCCAAACCTCCACGATGAGCCCCAGGTCCAAGCGGCTGATCTCACTGCAATGCACAGTACAACTGATTCACTTACAGTATCATCATCATCATCATCATCCGGCCGACAGGTGAGGAGTTTATGCCATCATGCACTGTCCATCTGGCGTCGTCCACATCTCACAAAAAAATTGTTTCTCTCTCTTTCACGCTCTCTCTCACGGTTCTTCACCAATTTTTTTTTTGGCAGGAAGGTTGGTCTACCTGGGATGTATATAGCTTCTACCCAAATTTGCATAATTACAATTAATAAGGAAGATATGGAGTAATTACGCCTCAGGACATGCTGTTTTAGGAAAGTTAATCAATTATTCATTTGGGATAGGAACAGAAACTCTGCTTCATCACGCCACCCTGTTGGTACGTTGTTAGCAAAACCAATATGAATTTTGTGATAAAGATTGTCCTTTGAGTATCTTGCAACAACATTTTCGCTCTACAGTACATTTGTTACACGCAACCGAGCTTTCCCTCTTTCTGGAAATCTCCAGTAGATCGGAGAACAAGAGGAGGAGATCAGACAAAGGCAGCAGGAGGAGGACAGGAGTGAGCAGCGCTGTCTGAAAGAGCAGAGCTCATTAACATGAGCATGAGCTTTCAAAGACAGCAGGTGCATCATAAGGAGAAACAGCAAGCATCACACACACACACACACACACACCCCAAGATGATCTCGATCCTCAGAAGCCCTGGAATGACCGAGATACCAGCAGCTCCATTATGGTTCAGGAGGAAGAAGAGGCAGGGAGGAGAGTAAAGAAGAAATAAAAGTAAAGAAGATGAAAAGGAAGATGAAGAAAAAGAAGAGGCAGGGACAGGAGGAGTGAAGAAGCAAAAGCGCAAAAGAAGACAAGGAAGAAGAAAAAAATGGAAAATGAAGAAGCAGAAGAAGGAGGAGGGGATAGAGGAATAGGTAGAAGAGAAGGAAGAAGAGAAACTGAAATAGGATGAAGAATGAGAAGGAAAAAAGGAATAGGATGAAAAGGAAGAAGAATATTGTGGAATATTGAACGTAGAGGATTAAATGCTTCATGATTCGTTAGTTTTGATATGTTGATTGTTGTATAAATCGTATCTCGGGACGCGGCCTGCTCTTCATTCTCGCTGCACTATGAGAACGTTTCATGACTCGATTCTCTTCAGCAGCTGATCAGTGAATAATCTCTCTGCTGCTCTCGGTGTTTCACCATCAGGACACTGTAGAAATAAATAAACTTCAATAAAGAGACACGTCGGCCCCGCCCCTTCAGCGAACGAGCTTCATCTCATCCTCAGTGCACTTAGCAGGCCATTGACAGACTAAATAAATAATGAATGAATTTTTAAATGCTGTTATTCCAGCACACTGCTTTCGTTTCCTTTATTTACAACACAGAGCGAGGGATGAAAGCAGAACTGCTCTCCATTATCTACAGGGGAGAAAAAAAAAATCATTGTTCTGCCAGCTGACGTTTCCTTGTATTCCACAAGTTTCTCAAAAAAAGTCTCTCTCGCTCGCTCTCTCCTGCTGTACGCAAAGTCATAAACAGAGCAGTTTTCTTTTTGAAAAGACTCTGAATAGAAGCGTTAAAAAGCTAGAATCATTATTAAAATGAAAAAAGGTAAAAGACAAAAACTAAAGCCGGTGTGAACAGCATTGAGCTTGAATCAGATTATTAGTGTCCATAGAAACGTAGCTAGTGTCTACCACTGATGGTGCAAATAAACTGAAATCTGCCTTGTGTATAAAATAAAATGCCAACTGCATTTCCTGAAATGACTTACAACCCCGATTCCAAAAAAGTTGGGACAAAGTACAAATTGTAAATAAAAATGGAATGCAATAGTTTACAAATCTCAAAAACTGATATTGTATTCACAATAGAACATAGACAACATATTGAATGTCGAAAGTGAGACATTTTGAAATTTCATGCCAAATATTGGCTCATTTGAAATTTCATGACAGCAACATCTCAAAAAAGTTGGGACAGGGGCAATAAGAGGCTGGAAAAGTTAAAGGTACAAAAAAGGAACAGCTGGAGGACCAAATTGCAACTCATTAGGTCAACTGGCAATAGGTCATTAACATGACTGGGTATAAAAAGAGCATCTTGGAGTGGCAGCGGCTCTCAGAAGTAAAGATGGGAAGAGGATCACCAATCCCCCTAATTCTGCGCCGACAAATAGTGGAGCAATATCAGAAAGGAGTTCGACAGTGTAAAATTGCAAAGAGTTTGAACATATCATCATCTACAGTGCATAATATCATCAAAAGATTCAGAGAATCTGGAAGAATCTCTGCGCGTAAGGGTCAAGGCCGGAAAACCATACTGGGTGCCCGTGATCTTCGGGCCCTTAGACGGCACTGCATCACATACAGGCATGCTTCTGTATTGGAAATCACAAAATGGGCTCAGGAATATTTCCAGAGAACATTATCTGTGAACACAATTCACCGTGCCATCTGCCGTTGCCAGCTAAAACTCTATAGTTCAAAGAAGTCGTATCTAAACACGATCCAGAAGCGCAGACGTCTTCTCTGGGCCAAGGCTCATTTAAAATGGACTGTGGCAAAGTGGAAAACTGTTCGGTGGTCAGACGAATCAAAATTTGAAGTTCTTAATGGAAATCAGGGACGCCGTGTCATTTGGACTAAAGAGGAGAAGGACGACCCAAGTTGTTATCAGCGCTCAGTTCAGAAGCCTGCATCTCTGATGGTATGGGGTTGCATTAGTGCGTGTGGCATGGGCAGCTTACACATCTGGAAAGACACCATCAATGCTGAAAGGTATAGCCAGGTTCTAGAGCAACATATGCTCCCATCCAGATGACATCTCTTTCAGGGAAGACCTTGCATTTTCCAACATGACAATGCCAAGCCACATACTGCATCAATTATAGCATCATGGCTGCGTAGAAGAAGGGTCCGGGTACTGAACTGGCCAGCCTGCAGTCCAGATCTTTCACCCATAGAAAACATTTGGCGCATCATAAAACGGAAGATACGACAAAAAAAAGACCCAAGACAGTTGAGCAACTAGAATCCTACATTAGACAAGAATGGGTTAACATTCCTATCCCTAAACTTGAGCAACTTGTCTCCTCAGTCCCCAGACGTTTACAGACTGTTGTAAAGAGAAAAGGGGATGTCTCACAGTGGTAAACATGGCCTTGTACCAACTTTTTTGAGATGTGCTGTTGTCGTCATTAAATTTAAAAATCACCTAATTTTTCTCTTTAAATGATACATTTTCTCAGTTTAAACATTTGATATGTCATCTATGTTCTATTCTGAATAAAATATGGAATTTTGAAACTTCCACATCATTGCATTCCGTTTTTATTTACAATTTGTACTTTGTCCCAACTTTTTTGGAATCGGGGTTGTAAGTAAATACGAAAAATCTAAAAATAAGTCTGTATACTTGTGGGAACCTAAAACAACGTACAGCGCAAGAGTTGTCTGAGTAAATAAGGTAAACAAGAAAAACATGGCTGTAGGGAGAAAAAAAAAGAAATAACTTTTGTATGTAGATTTAGGGAAACGTTTTCTCGTGTCCGACGTCGTCTCATATCAATAGTTGTTGTCATACATAGCATGCGATTTAGGTTCCATTTTATTTATGAACATTTTTCACAAAAACAGAAATCCGGACGTACTGTAGACCGAGATACCGGAGGAGTATCGCTGAGCCAACATCACATGACTGCATCTGGCTGAATCCCTAATGACTCACAGTTTACTAAACAGGTTGAATGAGCTGCCAGGTTTGGCTGACTGCTTCCAGAACTTTTCCAGAAGGTTCTGCATGAGATTTCCACCTGATCGGTGATAGCCTCATCCAAAGCTTCTTACCAATGTGCTTCATAGTCTCGATCAAACACTCCATCCTCATACTGGCTCACCAAGTCAGGAACTAAAGAGTACCCTCTGGTTCCCTGCGCTGCTCCCTGAGGGGACGGAGTCGTGCACTTTATTACGTTAGCCCTAATGCTTATCGGAGAGCGAGGAACACTAGAAGGACCTGTTCAATCAAGGGACATCTGGCTTTCCTGAGCTCCCATTACAACCGAATGGCATGGAACTGTTAGTAATTTAAAAAAAGTCTGAGGGTGCCAATATTTTTTGGCTCTTCAAAGAAGAGGTTTTATAAAGCTGCTCCAAATACTGTATCATACCACAAAGTGACACCCGCTTCATAAAAGAACAAGATAAATGAAGGGAAAGGTTTAAAAAAAAAAAAAAATCAATAAAAAGATACTTTGACTGGAAACCTCTGAAGAGCCTTTCAGACCATCACCTGCCTGCTGCTACAGAACCAGAACCGAAGATCAATATTTAACTCATAAAAGGCAGCAAATCCATCAGATTTAAAAGGTGGCTTATATTAAGCAAGTGTGCAACAGCAGGCGAGCCACCTCAATATTAAACAACTCCTATAAAACTTTATTACTAGTTGTTAATAACTAAATATTTAAAAAAAGGGGGGGGGGTTTTCGAGGAAAAAATAACCAAAAGATGGCATGGTGTGATGAAACGGAGTTCCGGTTACCAGCCCAAACTGATCATTTTCTGAGAACACCACATCCTGGAGTGTTTTATTCCTCTCATTCCCTTTTTCCACCAACAAGGAATGGGTTCGGTTCTGGTTCACGCAACAAATTTTAAATAAAGTTACATTTATATAGCGCCTTTCTCAAACTCAAGGTCCCGTTACATAGGTCAAAGAAAACGCACAAAAAAAAAAAAAAAAGTTGCGAAAGGGTGGCGAGTTGATGCAGTGGAGGAGGAGAAGTGTTTATGAAACAAAAGGTTTTGAGATGAGATTTGAAGAAAGGAAGGGAAGAGCAGTCACGGAGGGGTTGAGGGAGGGTCTTCCAGAGCTTGGGGGCCGTGGCACTGAAGGACCTGCCACCCAAGGTAGAGAGTCTAGTGTGAGGAACAGCAAGGACATCATGGCTAGAGAATCTGAGATAGTGGGATGGAGTCCAAGGGGTCAGAAGATCAGAGATGTAAGAAGGAACAAGGTTATGGAGAGCTTTGAAGGGGAGTAGTAAGATTTTATATTTAATTTGGGACAGAACAGGTAGCCGGTGAAGCTGAGAAAGAATGGGGGCGATATGAGCAGATGGTTTGGTATGGGTGAGGAGTCTCGCTGCAAAGTTCTGAATGTATTGTGGTCTTTGAAGGGATTTAGTCGGGAGGCCAATGAAAAGGGAGTTGCAATAATCTAAGCGGGACATACAGTAATGGAGTGGAACAAATTTTGAGCATTACTAATGGAAAGAAAGAGGCGAAGGCAGGCTTGCTTTCTTTTCTTTCCAAAGGTAGAAGAAAGCAGTCTTGGTGAGGGATTTAAACCATTCGAAGAACTTCCGAACCGTTCAGAGAATTTCAACCAAATGTAAATTGGTTTGGACACCGAGAAGCTGGATCCCAACTGGAACCAAAATATCGCTGTTTTTTCCAGCACAAACTGTGACATCACTGGGCGTGTCAAGTATCAGGTCATTTAGCGCAAATCTAAAAGTCCTAAAAAACAATGGGATAGCTCATAGATGGACGATTTCCATTTTTGCAATCCTGTTGTTCCTTTTAACTGAGCATGTGCAAGAAGGAAGAAGTGTTGCTATGATGTCAAACATCAAAAGTTTCACATGCCAAAGTTAAGTTTGAATAACCCGTCACAGCTGCAACAACCACTGCAAATTTCACCTTCACGGAGCGACCTGAAACTGTTTTTGGAAGAACAATGGGACAGATGGTGAAGATTTTCACTTTTGCAATCCTATTGTTCGCTTTAAAAATCACGTAATCGGTTAAGAAACTTTAAAAGAAAGAAAGTTGTGATCTGTCCGATTAGCGTAAAAACAGAGGTTCACACAACTACAGATCACAATCTTATCGTACATGTCTTATAGCTGACTCGGTGCTACGTGCCTCGTCAGCTATCAGCTCATGTACGACTCGATTTCGTGGAATAACTTGAATATAGTCTAATCCAGGGGTCATCAAACTCCGGCCCGCGGGCCAACTCCCTTTGACCGGCCCCCCAGCCCCTCGCCACTTGAACCGGCCCCATGAGGCAATCCCCAAAAGTGGTCATGGCCTATTTTTTTAAGATTTTTTTTGGGCTTTTTTCACCTTCATTGGACAGGACAGTGTAGAGACAGGACAAGAAATGAGCGGGAGAGAGAGACGGGGAGGGATCGGGAAACGACCCCGGGCCGGAATCGAACCCGGGTCCCCGGACCCATGGCACGGCGCCCTAGCCACGACGCCCCATGGCCTATTTTTTTTTAATTGCTTTTTGGCAAATAACATGTCTGCATCTTGTATTTTGTTGATTTTATCAATTAAAATTGATATTTAGTGGGGGCGTCGTGGCTCAGGTGGTTAAGGCGCCATACCATGAATGCGGGCGACCCGGGTTCGATTCCGGCCCGAGGTCATTTCCCGATCCCTTCCCGTCTCTCTCCCGCTCATTTCCTGTCTCTACACTGTCCTATCCAATAAAGGTGCAAAAAGCCCAAAAAAATATCTTAAAAAAAAAAAAAAAAAAATTGATATTTAGTTCTAAAATAAACTATTCATATTTTCCGAATTTGTTATATGCTCGCGATTAAGCAGTGACAGGCAGCGCACACGCAGAGAACTGTCAGTGTTCAGGACAGCAAAATGGCGAGCGGTCAGTGAAAAGCTGACAGAGAGTGCAGAGTTTTTAAAGAACAGTGGACCACCGATTATTTTTTCGTTCAGTGTAAGGACCGTGCAGTTTGTCTTGTATGTAAAGAAAGCGTGTCAATTTTCAAAGAATATAATCTGCGTCGTCACTATGAAACCCGCCACAAAGAGTATGCTAGTTTGCGAGGGCAAACAAGAGAAGACAGGATTCGGAGGATAAAATGCGGACTGGCTGCACAACAGAATGTATTCCTTCGCCAAACCCAGATCAACCAGGCTGCTGTCCGAGCTAGCTATAAGGTAGCTCACCTACTAGCTACCCATGGAAAGCCGTTTACTGATGGGGACTTTGTTAAAGTATGCATGCTTGCTGTGGCCGAGGAGGTGTGTCCCGACAAGAAGGATGCACTCAATGCGGTGAGTCTCTCCGCACCTACTATGACCAGGTGAACCGAAGATTTGGGGGACAACGTGTATGACCAGCTGAATGAGAAAGCGTCAGAATTCGAGTTTTTTGCTTTGGCCATGAATGACAGCAATGACGTGCTGTGTCCTGCATAACTGCTCATTTTTATTCGTGGGGTTAGCGCAAGCTTTGAAGTATCTGAGGAGCTGGCATCTCTAAAAAGTCTCAAAAGGTACTACGACAGGAGAGGATATTTTTGTCCAAGTTTGCAAAAAAATGGAAGGAGTTGAATCTACACTGGTCTAAATTGGCCAGCATCACCATGGATGGCGCACCTAGCATGGTTGGCACAACGAGAGGGCTAGTAGGGCGCTTGAACAGCGAATTCGAGGAACGAGGTCTCACCCCCCCACTACAAGCCCACTGTCTGATTCACCAGCAAGCGCTATGCTGCAAAGTTCTGAGGTGGGTGTCTGTCATGAAGGTGGTTGTGCACTGTGTCAACTACATCCGGAAAAATGCGCTGAAACGCAGACAGTTCCAGGCCTTTCTCTCCGAGCTTAAGTCTGCTTACGAGGATGTGCTGTACTACATAGAAATCCGATGGTCAAGTCGAGGCAGAGTGTTGCGCCGTTTCTACGACCTGCTACCCGAAATCAACACCTTCCTCCAGCCTAAAGGTGAAAATGGTACAAGAGCGGACCGAGCCAGAATGGAAATGGGACCTTGCGTTTTTAACTGACGTGACTGAAATGTTGAACCACCTTAACGTGCAGCTCCAAGGCAAAGGGAAACTAATCAGTGACATGTATTCCCACATCAAAATGTTCGAGGTCAAACTAGTGCTGCTTGTGCAACAGGTCCAAAAGCTGGACTTCACGCATCTCCCTGCCACCCAAAGCTACTGCACTGAGAAACCAGCTGTCCCGTTCCCAGTCGAAAAGTGCAAGGATGCACTGGAAATGCTGCAGGAAATGCTGCAATATTAATGTTGCATTTAAGGGAAAAAAAAAAAAAAAAATCTTGCAGCGACTCTTAATAAAAGTGTCACTGCAAGGTTTTTTTTTCCCTTAAATGCAACACTAATATTTTTAAGACATGTACTCTAGGGTGGCCAGACATCCGGCTTTAGGCCAGACCGTCCGTCTTTTCAATGTCTTGTCCGGCGTCCAGCGCAACATCAAGCCGGACGCACATTTGTCCTCCTTTTAGAGACGATGAGCAGAATTATATAATATCGACTGGCCAGACTGGAAGAGCAGAGTTCTAGAATAACGTTTTGTAGGGAAACTGCAGATCTGTGCTGCACACTAGTAATCTACAGTAAAGAGTCTATGGCTCGATGTTTTTTGGCATGCAATGCGAACTCCGCACCGCGAGGCGTTGCGTTCTAGAACGCGTTGCGCTCTATCCTTTGATGATCTTCCTGGCGCGTGCCTAGTGCCCTGCCCCCCTGGCAACACGAGTCTGTCCGGTAGACCAGCTGCTCACAACTTAACTTGTTAGGATATGGATGACAGTGCAAATGCACATCTACTATATCTACCTTAAGTTTAATTTCAGTGGTTTGTTACTCCACAATGTTTTTAATAAATACAAATATGGTGTTCTAGCCAATTAAGAGCTAATACATGAATTATAATAAATACTATGAATGCTTTAAAACGTTTTATAATGTTGCTGGTTATGTTGCCTATTTGTTCTTTGAGAATCTACAAATGTGCTTTTTGGTACTCAGCACCTTAAGTTTAATTTCAGTGGTTTGTTAACTCCACAATGTTTTTAATAAATATAAATACTGTGTTCTAGCCAATTAAGAGCTAATACATGAATTATAATAAATACTATGAATGCTTTGACCTTACTCTTTTTTCCCCCCACAATCATAATCTTTAACCCTACAAAATTGCGATGTTGATTTCACCAAACTTGAGTGACTTGCATAAAAATAATCCTCAATCTTGCCACTGAGGTTTACATAAAAATTTGAGGGCTATGAATCAGATGGGATTTGCCATTATTCACCCTAAAATTGATTAGAATGCAGGAAATTGCATCTAAGAAATACAAAATTTTCTGGGGGAGGGCCCCCAGACCCCCCCGTCCAAATAATGTCCTCCTTTTTGGTGTTATGGAAATGGTCACCCTAATGTACTCTGATACACATGTTGTACTTAAGTATTGTGAAACGGCATTCGTCACATTATACACTTCTAATAAGCAGCAACTTTGTTCTCTCAGAATAATTTCCCCCCCAATGTAGACTGATACACACTTCATCTTTCATCAGCACCACAGCAGTAAAAACTGAGCCATGCAGCTGTTGGCTGTCTGTAGCGCTGAGTGAAATGTGACAGCACTCTCCGTATAGCTCACATGAGCAGTCATGCGTGAATGCAGACACGGGCGCATATGGCTTGTTACATACTGGACTGCTTAAATGTTATCAGCTTAAATTGTAACTCGATCAGCAGCATATCCGAGTTTGAAAGATGGGCTAGCAAAGGAAGAGACTAAAGCACACACCCACACACACTACTAGGTGGCATCAATTAAACATGTACTGGACATTGTGCCACCTTTCAATGCAATGGTTAAGCTATTTTTTGTCTGTGTAGTCGAGAAGCTGCATTTTTTCTCATGAAAATCTTTACTGTAGCTGAGTCACACTTACAACCCCGATTCCAAAAAAGTTGGGACAAAGTACAAATTGTAAATAAAAACGGAATGCAATGATGTGGAAGTTTCAAAATTCCATATTTTATTCAGAATAGAACATAGATGACATATCAAATGTTTAAACTGAGAAAATGTATCATTTAAAGAGAAAAATTAGGTGATTTTAAATTTCATGACAACAACACATCTCAAAAAAGTTGGGACAAGGCCATGTTTCCCACTGTGAGACATCCCCTTTTCTCTTTACAACAGTCTGTAAACGTCTGGGGACTGAGGAGACAAGTTGCTCAAGTTTAGGGATAGGAATGTTAACCCATTCTTGTCTAATGTAGGATTCTAGTTGCTCAACTGTCTTAGGTCTTTTGTCATATCTTCCGTTTTATGATGCGCCAAATGTTTTCTATGGGTGAAAGATCTGGACTGCAGGCTGGCCAGTTCAGTACCCGGACCCTTCTTCTACACAGCCATGATGCTGTAATTGATGCGGTATGTGGTTTGGCATTGTCATGTTGGAAAATGCAAGGTCTTCCCTGAAAGAGACGTCGTCTGGATGGGAGCATATGTTGCTCTAGAACCTGGATATACCTTTCAGCATTGATGGTGTCTTTCCAGATGTGTAAGCTGCCCATGCCACACGCACTAATGCAACCCCATACCATCAGAGATGCAGGCTTCTGAACTGAGCGCTGATAACAACTTGGGTCGTCCTTCTCCTCTTTAGCCCGAATGACACGGCGTCCCTGATTTCCATAAAGAACTTCACATTTTGATTCGTCTGACCACAGAACAGTTTTCCACTTTGCCACAGTCCATTTTAAATGAGCCTTGGCCCAGAGAAGACGTCTGCGCTTCTGGATCATGTTTAGATACGGCTTCTTCTTTGAACTATAGAGTTTTAGCTGGCAACGGCGGATGGCACGGTGAATTGTGTTCACAGATAATGTTCTCTGGAAATATTCCTGAGCCCATTTTGTGATTTCCAATACAGAAGCATGCCTGTATGTGATGCAGTGCCGTCTAAGGGCCCGAAGATCACGGGCACCCAGTATGGTTTTCCGGCCTTGACCCTTACACACAGAGATTCTTCCAGATTCTCTGAATCTTTTGATATTATGCACTGTAGACATGTTCAAACCCTTTGCAATTTTACACTGTCGAACTCCTTTCTGATATTGCTCCACTATTTGTCGGCGCAGAATTAGGGGGATTGGTGATCCTCTTCCCATCTTTACTTCTGAGAGCCGCTGCCACTCCAAGATGCTCTTTTTATACCCAGTCATGTTAATGACCTATTGCCAATTGACCTAATGAGTTGCAATTTGGTCCTCCAGCTGTTCCTTTTTTGTACCTTTAACTTTTCCAGCCTCTTATTGCCCCGTCCCAACTTTTTTGAGATGTGTTGCTGTCATGAAATTTCAAATGAGCCAATATTTGGCATGAAATTTCAAAATGTCTCACTTTCGACATTTGATATGTTGTCTATGTTCTATTGTGAATACAATATCAGTTTTTGAGATTTGTAAATTATTGCATTCTGTTTTTATTTACAATTTGTACTTTGTCCCAACTTTTTTGGAATCGGGGTTGTAATTATGATTATGGAGATATAAACTAGAATAAGCAAAACACAAAAACCAGCAGGTTACACACTAAGGATGTCTGTAAGGAAAATTAACAAACAGTTCATATCATAAAGACCTAGATATTTAAAAAAAAAAAAAAAAAAACAACAACACTGGAAGTCAACAGGGATGGGACGGAAAACTGGAAAATGCTGGAAAATCCACTTCTTTCCAGTAAAGTGCATACAACACATGGCAGAGGTGTGGCAAACAAACAATGCATTCCTGGAAAACATAACATGTTATGCTTCGAAATTAATTGTGTGATACATCCACACACACTCTGGTGACTGGTGCACCTGAAGCTAAAATGCCTCCCTCTGTCTGTCGCTTGGGGCACCATTAATTTTGCAACATACTTTTTTTTTTTTTTAAAGTTTGGTTAATAAATTATTAAATTAACTCAAATTGCTACGCCTTTTAATTAGAGAAAAACAAATTGCAGGTGTATCTAACAGAGGAACATTTGAAAAACCAACATTATGTAATACATTTTTGCCCCTTTGCTAGTTCTTTTCCATGCAATTGTATTTCCTCATAACTCTGCCTGGAGTCCCCTTAGGCAATCCTGCCGGTCCCAAGCCCGGATAAAGGAGGAGGGTTGAGCGTGGGGCTGACAACCCCACCTCATCAAAAACAATGCGTCATGGAAACCAACACACCATGGAAACCAACACCCAGGCATGAAAACGGGTCAGGGGTGAAAAAGGTGAGAAGGGTGCGCGAGTGGTGACGTGGCCTCTGGTGTTGTTTTATTTTGTTTGGGGGGTCCTCCCCCAGAATAAATATTATAGCCTCCTTACTACGTATACTGTATTGACATTTGCACAAGGACATACAGTACAAATACAATTTCAAATACATGTAGTTATAGTGAAATTATGCCCTGGAAAAAAATGCGAATAATAGAACGAAGAAAGTGGAGAACACACAAGGAAGAGTGATCATTTTTTCCTTTTATTTGCCTGGACCACCAGTGTCTCCATGGCCCGCTTTCGCTGAGTTGCCACATGTTTCAGCCTTGCCTGCTTCTCTCCTTCAGCAGTCGGTTTCTTGGCCTGCTGAGCACTGCAAGTTGCTTGAGAGCCATACTTGCTCTGCTGCTTTTCCTCCTTGTTCACCCTCTGCTGGTGTTTGTATGTGGCTGTTGTAGAGTTAATGTTCTTGCACAATGTTCTGTCCACTTCCCCAAACTTCACGTCCTCCCTTCTAAAGAGCTGCATAGCTGTCTTCCCCCTGGACATCAGCGTGTACTTGACCGTCTGTATTGCATTAAATGTTTCCACATTCATGTTGCCACTCCTTTGATCAATTACATCATTCATCAGACTAAATGAGGACTCGACTCTAGGTCCATGAAAGATGGAGAGGCAACACTTAACCAGTGCACCCAGGGAGGGGTACTTGTCTGGTTTGTTGAAGACATGACCCCACCACTCCACGATGCTCTCTCCCTCCTTGAAGCTGGGGATGGTCAGGTCAACACTGAACCGCACAAGTTCCCTCTGGATATCCTGGTCTGCTGGCAAGAGGTGCCCCAGCATACCAGTCAGCCTGCCAAGATATGGAAGTACCTGCAGCTTTCAGTTCTTTTTAAATCAAGGCTGAATACTTTCTTCTTTGCTGCAGTCTTTTATTAAATCAAATTTGAGACTTTTAATTTGATTTCTTTCAGCACGGACAGCACTACAAAATGGCGTCTCCACTATACAGTGCCCTATATAGTGAGTAGTGAGCAATTTCGGACACAGGGATTGTCAAAAGACGTGCGCGCCTTCTTTTGAATGCTGACGTAATCAAGCCAGAAGTTTTGTTTGTTTTGATAGCAATCAGGAAAGTTTGAAAAAAGTAGGAAATTCAGTCCAATGACTCAATCCAGCTTCTGGTGGTCTGGTCTGCACTCTGACTGATGTGTGCACGCTCTGGCCAGCAGGAGAAGAGGTGCGAAATGATGCTGCTTGCCCTTCACAGCGAGATGTACTCGTCGCTATGGCGTCAATATCAAAGCAGGAGGAGGAGGCGCAAACCGGCACGAACTGTCTATGGGTGCGAAGCGACCTCCTTGCCCTTTGGGTCAAACCCCCCCCCAATTTTTTTTCTCATCGGATCTACACGATTCACGTAGGTCATCCATTTTGGTTTCAAAATGGCGAATTTCGCCGAAAGGTGAGGGATTTTCATGTATGAACACCAGAGATCAAGTTACAAGTGGTGACAGGGATGAAGCATGCCAGGAGACTGGATCTATGAAAGATGACAGCCATACCCAGCTGGGAGCTGTCATCCTGACAGGGGACTCCCTGAAACCGAAGAAGAGGAAGAAGGTGGCACGTTGGAATGTGAGGACACTGTACCAGACCAGCAAGCTTGCCCAGGTGGTGAAAGAGTTTGACCACTACAAGCTAGACATCTTAGGAGTGTGTGAAGCCCGATGGACAGGGACAGGAAAGAAGAAACTTCAGTCTGGCCACACTATTGTCTACTCCGGAAGATCAGATAACCAACATACAGAAGGGGTTGTTCTGATCATCAGCAACAAGATGGAGAAGACCCTGATGGAGTGGAAGCCACTGGGACCAAGGCTTCTTATGGCCTGATTCAATTCCAAGTACACGAAGCTGACAGTGATACTATGCTACGTGCCGACTGAAGACACTGATGAGGAAGGTAAGGATAAATTTTACAAACCATTACAAGCGGCAACAGAAGAAATACAGTTGCATGACCTGTTGCTGATTATAGGAGACCTGAACGCTAAAGTTGGGGAAAACAACAAGCGCAGAGAAAGAGTGATGGGGCGACACAGCTGCGGTACCATCAACGACAATGGAGAACGGCTATGTGACTTTTGCCAAGAGAATGATCTGGTGATTGGCGGGACACTGTTCCAGCATAAAACCATCCACAAGATGACATGGACATCACCAGATGGGGTAACCAACAACCAGATTGACCACATCCTTATAAACGGAAAGTGGAGAAGCGTTTATCAAAAAGGCTTTCAATAGTATCCACCATGACTCCTTGTGGAGGATTCTTTGTCAGCATCCAAAAGAAGGTGAATATTGTGAAGATGCTGTACCAAGACTTTGTATCAAAAGTAATTTGCAATATGGAACTGACAGAGGCATTCCATGTAAACAGTGACATGAAGCAAGGATGCATTCTCTCTCCGTTTCTGTTTATCCTAGGAATGGACTGGATCATGAAGACAGTTGCAGAGGGAAGAAAAGGCATCCGCTGGACACTCACCTCATGCCTGGAAGATCTGGATTTTGCAGATGACGTGGCGCTGCTCGCACACCGACATCAAGACATGCAGGCCAAGATCACCACCATGGCAAGTACAGCAGAGCAGATTGGGCTGAAGATCAGCACCAAGAAGACCAAGCACCTCAGAATGAACAGCAGGACGGAAGCAGCCATTATCATCAATGGGGAAAAAATAGATGTAGAACACTTCACTTATTTGGGATCCAAAATGAGCAGGAATGGCGATGCAGAGGAGGAGATCAGAGCAAGAATTTCCAAAGCCAGCCAGGCCTTTGCAGCCCTGAGAAGCACTTTGAGAGCGAACAACATCAGCACCACCACCACCAAGATCAGGCTCTTCAAAAGCAACGTCCTGAGCACTCTCCTCTATGGCTCAGAATCATGGAAAACGACCAAGACCATCAGCCACAAATTGGAAGTCTTCCAGAACTGCTGCCTCAGAAGAATTCTGAAAATCTTTTGGCCAAACACCATTTCCAACGCTGAACTGCACCAAAATCTTCGACAAAATCCATCACACAAGAAGTTCAACTGCGCCGATGGAGATGGATTGGACACATGCCGTGCATGCCACCAGCATCACTACAGAGAGTAGCCCTCAGATGGACTCCAGACGGCCGGCAAAACAGGGGCAGACCAAAAGAGACCTGGAGGAGGACTGTGGAAAAGGAGATGAAGGAGCAGGGATGGACCTGGGGTTACCTAGAGAAGTGTGCTTCTTACAGACCACAGTGGCGAGCTCTGGTGGCAGCCTTATGCGCATCCATGTGCGAAGAGGATTAAGTAGTACTTCCTCATGCTGGACTGAAACAGTGCATCTTTAAGAAGCAGGTCTGAGACATATAGAGCAAGAAGATCCGTCAGTATCCACACTGTTAAACAAGCAGCCTGACGGAGAGTTCGTTTGCAAACAAACCTCATCTCATCTCATTATCTCTAGCCGCTTTATCCTTCTACAGGGTCGCAGGCAAGCTGGAGCCTATCCCAAAAGGCTCCAAAAGGCGGGGTACACCCTGGACAAGTCGCCAGGTCATCACAGGGCTGACACAGAACCATTCACACTCGCATTCACACCTACGGTCAATTCAGAGTCACCAGTTAACCTAACCTGCATGTCTTTGGACTGTGGGGGAAACCGGAGCACCCGGAGGAAACCCACGCGGACACGGGGAGGCAAACAAACCTTTCTCACAAAAATGTACACGCTACATTTTTAACATCTTTACAGGGACCCATAATAGGAGGGCCATGAGAGTTTGACCTTATGAGAACAGTTGGTTGGTCCCCATGAAAAGAAAAAGCCTTACGCTTGCGTCGTTTTAGGTTGTTTGAATCGATTAAACCGTGAAACTGATAAGTTTCTTCAGGGTTCCCTGTGAACTACTACAAAAGGGTGAACGAACACAGGATTTCACAAAAAGATGTCGAGAAAGTTGGCTTTTGAACCGGTCACTGAAATCGAAGGGAGCCGAGTCGAAGCATGCTCGAGTTTGCAGTGAGCACTTGGTGAAAGGTTTGTATTTCCCCCTCAGGTCTGTCCTTAGTGTTTTCCAAGTACTTTTCTTGCCGTGTCATTATTTTACAGTACGTTTTTTTTTGGTTACAAAGCGGCTGAGTGACATTTCCTGATATTTCACTCTGATGACATCATTCCCAGTGTTTTCCCACTGACTAGACACGTTGTCAAAATAGCGAACCGGTTCAAAATTAAAGTTCTTTTGATTAACTTGCGGGGTTTTTTTTTTGTGTGTGTGTGTGTGTGTGTGTGTGTGTGTGTGTGTGTGTGTGTGGCCATATAATATAAAGAACATTACACAGTGGCGCGAAGATTTGAAGTTTATCTTCTCGTGTTCGCTTTGCTAACTCCCGATACATGTTCACTACTCGAAGATAAGCTTCATAGCTTTGCACAACCGTGTAACATCTCTCTATACATAGGATAACTCAAAACCACAGCTTGTCATGTCAGAGAATCCACAAAGCGTAAACTCCTCCACCCTGAAGTTACAGTTTTACCTCTGCACGGACACTGCAAACTCCTTCCATAAATACTAAATCATCTCCTCACAGGAAATTAACACATCAGAACGAGCATAATAATCTCATCTCATTATCTCTAGCCGCTTTATCCTTCTACAGGGTCGCAGGCAAGCTGGAGCCTATCCCAGCTGACTACGGGCGAAAGGCGGGGTACACCCTGGACAAGTCGCCAGGTCATCACAGGGTTGACACATAGACACAGACAACCATTCACACTCACACCTACGCTCAATTTAGAGTCACCAGTTAACCTAACCTGCATGTCTTTGGACTGTGGGGGAAACCGGAGCACCCGGAGGAAACCCACGTGGACACGGGGAGAACATGCAAACTCCACACAGAAAGGCCCTCGCCGGCCCCGGGGCTCGAACCCAGGACCTTCTTGCTGTGAGGCGACAGCGCTAACCACTACACCACCGTGCCGCCCCGAGCGTAATAATATAAATCTGATTTTCTGCTGCATTCTTGTCAGAGCTGCTGTTATAAAAAACTAAACACCACCTTCTGGCCAATCAGAATACAGAATCCAAAAACCTTCTTGAATAATTTGCTTTTAAAATAAATAAATAAATAAAATAAAATAAAAGTGCAGGGAAAGAGTCATGACTGACAATGCACCAATATTAAACTTCTATCACAATAATCACAGGTTACAGCATAACCAAGATTAAGAATCTTTGAGAACGTCGGTCTGTGTCGTTATATTGTGTTTTGAGCATTGCAATCCATCAAACAACTGATTACTGGTAGGTACAAATACCAAAGACGTCCAAGAAAGAAAAAACAAGCCACTATAAATAAATGCACTCTGGTTAGGTTAGTTTGTACCATGCTAATTCTGCAGATTTCATTCAGTTACCGATGTAAGCATGAGTGTGAAATGTGTTGAGTCTTACAACATGAAGTCCTGCTCCCAGCATGGCTGGTCTCCTCGCACCGTGATCGTCGTACTCTTGACATTCTGGACCTTCAAGGTCACGTAGGCATTGAATTTATCTGGAATAAAAAGACGATAGGGACACACATTGGTTATATTCTAATCCACTTTCTATTCCCTCCATGACTCTGTTAATAACATTCTCTACCTCGACCTCAGAATCTGTACGCAACACCATCTCATTCAGAGGAAAAAAAAAACACTAACCGACCCTCTTCCACATACATGAGCTCACAGGCTAGTATTGCTGTGATTGTGTGTGTGATGGTGAAGAAAGAGTACACCCCTATCACCCAGACAGCAGGGCCAATTTTACTCCAACGCTCTCTGCCATGGAAGGGTGTAGCATCAACAAGATTCAATCTCGATCCTGCAATCTCCAATACAATGATATATAAAAGTTTATTATGCTTGCGTAAGTCACACTATTGATTTAAAGGAAAAGGCAACTTTTGTACAAAACCAGGTGTGTAATAGGAGAAAAACATGTACGTAATCAATTCCGTTAATTATTTCCATTATATATCGAACATGAAAAAATATTTTTAACTTTGAAATCATGAATTGACACAGAGGAGTCGAAGTTGGAGGAGTCAGCCATTTTGAGATTGTGGGCAACTATAAACCAATCAGAATCTTTCGTTAATGCGCCTCCCTCTGATCTGTGATGTCACTGGGCCCATGAAAACAGTGTTTACAAGCAGATCACTGTGATTAGGAGTCCCGGCGGGTGGCTTGTATTCGATTCTTTTATATCCCGACCTTGTCAGCTGTCAGATTTATGTTCATGAACCCGGTAAGCTGGTAAATAATATTTTTTTTTTTTCTTTACCAAATTCTAACAGAAAACGAGAGCGCCCGAAAGGGAAAACCGAGCCGAGCCGCTTCACACATGCGCAGTAGGCTTGGTAGGACAAATCCAAATAGGAGTCATTCAGGATTCAGCCATGTTTTTGCTCCGTGTTTTTACTCAACCAAAGTTATACAGTATTATGAGCTTTAAGTTGCATAAATAAAACCATTTGGTGAAACTTTGAAGAAGCGATTGTACTGGTTTTTTACCTTATTACCATGAAGCACTGAAGAGTTCTTTTCAGTGGTGGGCCGCATGACGTCACGCAGTAGATCAATATGGCGGAACGCATCTTTGCGGAGCTCAGCGCAAGCCCATATTATTAAAAGATACTGTTATGCAGTCTGTTCTTTCTCTATAAATTCCATGATCGATTACTTTATATATTTATCTATCTATTGTGGTGATTTTGTACAAAACTTGCCTTTTCCTTTAAGTTCACCCATTTTTTGGCCATGCTTCTTCTTTTGAGATATTGCCCCCACACCAGTGTCAACTTGCCGGTCCTGTGCTTGAACATTGTGCTTGTATACAGCTTTTCGAAAGAAACTCATCTCGTTTTCCTGTTAATTTGCCCCCCCCATTGGCATGAATGGAACTTGTGCTGCTGTGGCACAATCGCACTTGAATTTTCTTGTGGAAATGCATCTCTAGTTATGATTATTCCCATTACAGTTGTTTTGTTGTTGCCATCACCATTGTTGGTTTATTTATTTGTGAATAATCTTAACACTAAAATCATATCACCAGCTTTGTTTGTGTTGTTACCGTTATTATAACCCTGATACTTGATGCATGAACCCATCAGGTGTCTAGATCATTTGCTTGGCATCCCTCAGTGCTTCAGCAGGAGTGCGAGGGCTGTTGATGAAGACATGCTAGTACGTTTGCATCTCGGCCTTTCTATAAAATCGCTGGTCCGGGCTTTGAGAAATCTCAAGAAGAGCTTCAGCTGTTAAAACACCTTCTGTAAACTTTAACGTCCTGCATTTTTTGTTGTTCTTGGTCACCTTGGTGATTCAAATGGAAACCAGTTTTGCCCGTGACAACTGCATCAACACCACAACAAATTCAAACAGAAATATCAAGGACAAAGAGAACACTCGGGCTGCTTTTGTAGAACCACGTTCACCGTCCCTTCTTCTACAAAGCCCATTTCCAGAAAAGTTGGGATTTTTCCAAAATACGATAAAAACAAATCTGTTTGATTTGTGAATTTGTGAACCTTTATTTAGCTGACAAAAGTACAAAGGAAAGATTTTCAGTAATTTTACTGACCAACTTAATTGTATTTTGTAAATATAAACAAAGCTAGAATTTGATGCATGCAACACACAAAGTTTGGACAGAGGCAATATTACCATTGTGTTACACCTTTCCTTTTAATTACACTTCTTAAATCATATGCAATCTGAGGATACGAATTGTTGCAGTTTTGCAATTGGAACGTGTCCCCATTCTTGCTTGACTTCAGCTGCTCAACAGTCTGTGGTCGCTGTTGTCCGATTCTCCTCTTCATGATGCCACATACATTCATAATAGGAGACAGATCTGAACTGGCAGCAGGCCAGTCAAGCGCGCACACACTGTCTACAAAGCCCTGCTGTTGTAGCCTGTGCAGAATGAGGCCTGGCATTGTCCTGCTCAAATAAGCATGCAGAGTTTCCCCTACCATTAATATACAAGTGCAAAATTTTTTTTTTTTTTTTGGGGGGGGGCTCCTGAGGCTATGGTCACATTAGCATGACGGTTTCTCAGGCAGTGCCACCTGAGGGCTCGAAGATCACACACATTCAACAGTGGTTTCTGACCTTGCCCTTTATGCACGGAGATGTTCAATTCCCTGAATCTTTTCACAATATTATGGACTGTAGATTTTGAAAGACCTAAAATCTTGTGTTGAGAAAATCTTTTTGAATTGACTAAATTCTCAAATTTTGGCACAAAGTCATGAGCCATGTCCCATCCTTGATCACAAAGACCGAGCCTTTGGTGCTGCTTTTTTATACCCAATCATGATCCCAATTAACCGGTTTATTGTGGAATCTTCCAAAATGATATTACTTGAATATCCTATAAACTTTTCAGTCTGGTTTTACCCCTGTCCTAACTTTTGAGTGTCCCAGGCATCAAATCCTAACCGTATTTTGTAAAGATAAATGAAATCAAGTTGGTCAGTAAAACGATTGAAAACCTTTTCTTTGTCCTTTTGTCAGTTAAATAAAAGGTTCATGTGAATTAAAATCACAGATCACATTCCCGATTCACTACAGTCTCACATACCATATAATTCAAGAAGAAAAAGTCTCAGGATTCGAGTAGAAAGAAACCAATCCTGTATATAATCCCAAACCTGATTAAAACGGCCAAGATAATTCAGTTTGTCTCCTAATGCGAGGCTAAACTAATAAACCGTGCATGGCAAAAGGACTCACTGGAGCACCTAAAGACACAATCCAAAACAAGAAAACTGATTATTTTCCCCTGTAGTACCTGTATTTAATTGAAAATGCCACTTTAATGGGATTGAAATGGAATAGACTGGCTTTGCCTTCTTTTGCAATTAGCAAACATTAGCATCCTAAGAGACCAGACCACCATTTACTTGCAACCAAGACACCTGGGAGGGATGGATTAATGAGACATTTCCTCCATTTACTAAGGCCAAAAAAAAAAAAAAAAAAGTGTGTGTTTCCGGTTACCCGACCGACCGACCCTAAACTTTTTTTTCGTTTTTTTCCCAGTCGTGACTTTTACATATAACCCAACCGCACGAACCAGAAGTTTTTGTCACTCACTGGGAAAATCAGGGCTTTCCACAAGCGCCGGCTGCCGGCCATACAGCCGACTACACAATTAAGTCCAGCCGGCTACTTTAATGACTTATTTTTGTAGCCCACAGGCTCTAAATATTAATTTTCGATTTTAATAAAATTTAAATATGTTTATCTAACGGACTGACAACAATGTCAAACTGAACCGCACTCATTTAAGTTGTGATTCGCGCTGTTTGTACCGATAATAACCACAAATTCCCCGCAGATTTCGTTGATCAGGGAAGAGTAACTCATCCCGACATGCGATGTGCGCGCGCACTCGGCGGAGGCAGTAGTGCGTCGGGGCCGTCGGAGGGAACAGAAGCAGAGATGACGCTTATTTTGTCTTTCACCTAGAGACATGATTCAAACTTTAAAACGGAGACAAAATTCTCCTGTGTGGATCTGGCATTCAACTTTTTTGCTAGGTTCTATACTTTTTGATCAGTCACAGATCAAACACCATGAGCACATCTGGAGAAATTCAGACTTTATAATGGGTGTCTATTGCGTTACACACCAGTGGAGCTCAGGAGTTTAGAGTGTAGGCAGCTTAAAAAAAAAAGCTCTCATTTAAACTGTTTTCTCAGCCACAATTTTCACTCTACACACACAATTTTCTCAAAAGTTGTAGTCACACATTGTGTGAATCAAGACAAGTGTCTACCTGAGCGATAGGATTTACAGTTTTTGAATGAGAAGCCTGAAAGTAAGGAGAGGACAGCCGCCCTCTCCCATAGACTCACTATAAACGTGGCAGTGCTTTGACTGCAAAATCAGAAAAGTCACTTGTTTTTAACTCGCTCTAGTGTCCACATTTTTTACACTAGGGACAAAAAAAATTACATTAATGTGTTCATGGGAGCCTTGTAGCACTCAATGTGAAAGAATTTTGTGAATAGCTCCTTTCGTTTCCGTGTAAATCAGCGTTGTTCGAGGAGAGGGAACTCTGAGAAAAAGCGCTCTTTGCTTGTTATATTGTGTCTTTTCCCTGCACCGTTACCAAGGCGACGAGCTGCACTCAGGGAGCAGAGAGGGGCGGGGCTGCTCTCTCTCTCTCTCATGGTGTATTGAGCTGTTATATTTACAGAAAAATTCATGTTAAAAGGTGTCTCATGCTGCATCAGATTCATCAGAAGGTGGTAACTCAGGTGACCTGCAAAGAAATTCATTATATTTTGTGAAATTATTCCTGTCTAAATATAGGTTATGGCAGCCATCTTGAAAAAAAAAATTCAAAAAAAAAAAAAGCCTGCCTACCGACCCTAGTTTTGAAATCTACGTAACCGGAAACACTTTTTTTTTTTTGGCCTAATTACGCACAATTTCCCATCACAGCTGGGAGACAAAACCACATTAGATTTTAAGTTTGTATTTACTGTTTGAAAATCTTTGTCCCCCCCATTTAGTGTTATGATGATACACGGGGCAACTTTTTGGCAATGTTGCCAGAAATGGGCAGCCAGGTGAGACACAGGGCAACAACCAATCAGATAAGAGCAAATCTGTTGCCAGGGAGACAGACGCTGGAGATGGACGCTGAAACGTTTTGTCACTTTTGTCTTGGCTTCAGCCTTAATTTATTTTGCTCGAGTAAGTATCACTTCTGGAACAAAACCGAACAGATCCTCTGGTCAAAAGATAATTTGCCATTATTTTAACATTTAGAAGTCAAAATAACCGCATTATATCTCTAAAATGCTAATAGCCTCAAATCACATATGCTACCGTATAACTAATAACTGACACACATCACAAAAACATTGTTTTATTCTCATCTCAGCAAAAACAGAAAAAAGGACATGGACTAAGAGATGGCTGCTGAGGAGGAAAAGGGGCGGATGGAGCTCCTGAAAGGTTTTTGTTTTTTAGAGCCCGAAGTTTGTACTGTTTCACCCTCGGGTTCCACAAGTAGTCGTGCTCTAAATGTGAATTAGATCAGACCATAAGTCAGACAGACAGACAGACAGACAGACTCTTACAATTCAAAAAATAAATAAATAACCCCACCAGTGTTGCCAGGCAAAACAAGCCTCGCTCGATAGCACTTATGAACATGAAGGAAGGAGATCGTGAAAAAAATAGGTACCCTATGGGTCCATGTGGCTACTGCTTATAAATAAAATAGTTCTCTGATCCCATGTTCATACGGTGTGTGTAACACACACACGCAAGCCACAAAAAGGAAGCATAATCCAAAAATGAATTAAAAAGATAAAATAAAAACCCACATAGAAGTAAAATATACCAAGTGTCTGTACTTTATATTATTCTACTCTTACAGTTTTCAAGACTAAAATCTCCGAACCGAGACGGACACATGCCGTCACCATGACCCAAACTCTTATTTCCCGGAAATGGCCCGGCGCTAGAGCTCAGTGGAACGCGCTTTCCCACTGTAATAAGCATAAACATGTCTGAAAGTGATTTCTTTAGTCTAGTCCATTTATTTCGAATGTTGAAACAAACTGCATACACCTCACGGGCCATTTTGATCAGAACACATGCATGTGCATGCATCTCAATGGGAAAATGTCAAAGCTCAATAGCCCAACAACATTACCCAAAAAGTTGCCCGGTGTATCTAAATTTTTTTTTTAAACACTTAATAGATGTGCTTTTGTAGAGGTTTCATAAAAGTAAATTAATATCGTGCTATATATTGGAAATCTCACATCATGGAATGGTGAAAAAGAAAAAGCCCTATCCAGATGACAGAGATTAGAGAAGAATGGCCCGAGCCGATAGGAAGTCTACGGCAACTCAAATAATCACGCTTTATAACCGCGATAAGCAGAAAAGTATCTCAGAACAAATTCACACACCAATGTCCAACAAACCCTATTAAATCTTATCAAACAACCAACATGATCCATGTGAAGCAGGTCACACTGTTTTTAGTGACAGGATACAGATCATGCACGGCCATGTAGTTTACAGAACTGAGCAAACACGCCGCATCGCCGAGAAGCCAAAAAAAAAAAGGGAGTGTCAACAGACAAGGCTCAGCAAGCAGCCGTGTTTACCTTCAGCCGTACAGGGAGGAGATGCGACTGTGCCGCAGGACGCTCACCTGATCCTGTTTGATTTAAGACGAAGCCATCATGTTCCCTGAAGTCCCACCTGTCTCAGCGTTATCAAACTTTAGTGCAATAAAAAAAAGGAAAAAAAAAAATCTCATGGGACGGTGACGACTTTTAAAATGATCAGCTCAACAGACAAGCTGTCTCTTGGACCATGTTGCGTGTAAGCTACTGCTACGATAGCTGAATGTTTAAAACCGATACCAACAAGTATAGCATCATGATCCTTAATACCAGAATGCATCAAAAATTCAAAATACTGTACGTTATTTAACATCTGTCCAAAAAAATAAGCATCATCATGGTTTGCTTCTCAATGCAGTTTGATTCAAAATGGCGTCGATTCCGAGGAGAGTGGAAATCAGTTACAATACAGTGATGCTAAACTCTTAACTGATTGGTTTACGTAATCATTTCTACACTAAATCAACCATAACATTAAAACCACTGACAGGTGAAGAAGTGAATAGCATTGATTATCTCATTACAGTGGCGCCTGTCAAGGGGTGGGATATATTCAGCAGCAAGAAAGAGAACAGTCAGTTCTTGAAGTTGATGTGTTGGAAGCAGGAAAAACGGGCAAGCGCAAGTGAGCGACTTCGACAAGGGCCAAATTATGATAGCTAGATGGCTGGGTCTGAGCATCTCCAAAAAATGGTACATCTTGTGGGGTGTTAATGCGAAACCAGAAAGGCGCCAGCATTAACTCTCCGCAGTTTGTGCTATAGTAGCTCTTCTGTGGGATTGGACCATATGGGCGAATGCAAAAATCACTGAGCCTTCAATGCCCATGACCCTGTAACCGGTTGCCCTTTGGATCCTTGGACTACTTTTGGTAGGTACCAACCACTGCATACAGGGAACACCCTACAAGATGTACCATTTTGGAGATGCTCAGACCCAGTCATCTAACCATCACGATTTGGCTCTTGTGAAAGGCACTCAGATCCTTACGCTCGCCCATTTTTCCTGCTTCCAACACATCAACTTCAAGAACTGACTGTTCTATTTCTCGCTGCCAAATATCCCACCCCTTGACAGATGCCACTGTAATGAGATAATCAATGTTGCTCACTTCTTCACCTGTCAGCAGTCATAAATGTTAGAGGATCGGTGTATAGGAACAGCAAGTTCACTGGAACAACTTATCATGGATGCTCCACAAACAGATTTAAAAACATGAGATTGTTAACACTGCTGGTTTCTTTAATGAGTTGTTTAATGCAGTATTCATGGAAGGAGTCTCCAGTGTCAGTGCTTTGTAAAGCTGTAACTAAGCTCTGCCTTCTTGAGAGATGGGGTTTATTGATCAGAGGAGAAGGGCCAGACAGACAGGAAGGCTACGGTTACTCAAATAACCACTCTTTACAACTGTGCTGAGCAGAAAAGCATCTCCAGAGAACGCTCCAAAATATCAACAGCAGTTTACGTGACGTTTCTGTAAGGAGACGCAACAGTCAGAAGTAAAGCTGTAACGTAACATTTTCTGACTACAGAACAAATCAACAAATGACTTAAAAATCACTGCGGTAACAAGCGACGACAGGTGGAGATGTTCAACATTAAAAATGGACAATGTACAGGATGTTTAATAAATTAAAAAAAAATAATGTAAGAAAAAAAAAAAATCACTTCCTGTTCACTGATCATTTTCCTACAACAGCATTTTTCTGTCGTATTTTATTTGTTAACACAGATCTAATCATTTCCTCAATCCTTAGAAATCCTGGACTCAGGCCCGGCGCCAGGAACAGTTTACTAAGGGGGCAATTAGAAATCGCAAGGGGGCAAATATTTTTTCATATAGTGTGTAGTAGTGATGGCGGTCTGACAACGTGTTTCAAACAATTAACTGCGCCAACCACAAAACCACGGCCCCGAAGGTTGCTTTAGTCCGGGAAAATCATGTGGCATATTACCAGGGCAGTTGCGCTTTATCAGCACCCGTGCCCACCTGTTAACCCTCCTCTCCAATTTTCTCACAGACACGCGGTACAACCGGAAAGATGCCAAACATAAAACAACACACACAAACCTACAGGCAAGTCCTTTACATTTAAAATACATACAAATAGCTCCGCGGCATGAAAACAAAATGTCAATGCAAGTCTAAGGTACTTGGCTCGGCGGCCAAAATAATATTTTAAAAAAATCAACAGACCCCGCAGCTGCACCAGTAATAGCCTTCCTGACTCGCACCGAGTCAACGCTAACCACTTAATCCGCGATCCCAGTTTAGGCGTGTAGGGGACTAAACACTCTGAAGTGATGAATTTTCACCCCCACTGCATGGGGGGTGACGTCAATGACACATATTCTTACGCTATTTGCGCACAAAGCGGACCATATATGAACACATACACCAACATAAACGGAGATAAACTTAGCCTACAAAGAAAGAAAATGGATTCACAATATTGTGATTGAATTCGTTTAATTCGGAGGGGGAAAGACTACTCCTGCAAACTGACTGCATATTGCAGGATATTGCAGAGACAGTGCACTTGTAAGTGTGCATGTAAAACCCCCGCCCGCCCGCACGACCCCTCCCCTTGTCCGTATCACAGGTCTGTGTGCGCGGCTGTGTCAGCATTTCACACACACACCCACAATAACTAGTCCCCAGTAGTTAGGATTGATACACATGTCTAAACAGGGTTAATATTAAATTCAGGCTTTTTGAAATAATCCTACCTTAATACAGTTGAATTCTACGATTGCAACGTAAGAATCATAACAACCAATCAGATTTGTTCTACCGTGCCAGTTTTAGTAGTGATTTATGTGAAATGTATTTTTGTGCAATGCGCAACCACTTAATATTTCGTATTTGAAAATGCAAATTATTAATACGTCTATAATACATTATATTTTCATAAGAAAAACAATTAAGTGATCTGAGTCTCCGTTGAGGGGGCGGGGCTGTAGCCACGAGGGGGCGATGCCCCCTTTCGCCCCCCCCATGGCGCCGGGCCTGCCTGGACTGCATCATTAATATGAAAAACAGTTTACAGGATCTGCAGTGCTGCTGAGAGAGAGAGAGAGAGAGAGAGAGAGAGAGAGAGAGAGAGAGAGAGAGAGGACTGTAAAGAGCACAGGCAAATCCCCAGCATTCCTCCACTTCCTCCTCGGTCACGGGGCTTATGGGAACGCTCCGAGGGGCAAACAGTGCAGAGGATTAGCACAGAGGGAGGAGGAGAGATTTGGGCTTAACCTACACTGATCTCATTCCCAGCAGACAGGAACCATGGCCTCGGGACGTTCCCTAACACTCATCCATTGATCAGGGATCCTGGGTGGTTTCCCGATACCGAGATCAGCCGGGTTTGGATTCCAGAGTGTTTATTTTCCTGCCATTTATGACTGAAAGCGCAGGGAGGAGAAAAAGATAGACTCTACACTTCCTCATGGGCTGTGATGTGACTACGGGAGGATTAAAATATCAGGATCAGAACAAACCCTGAACAAATGAGTTGTGTGTACGAAAGTGAAACCTGAAACGGTATTTTCACACAACAGTAAACCTTCATTACTGGGTTACAGTGCAGGGGAAAAAATAAAATAAAGTGCCACAACACACACACACGAGACAACTGGGCTTACCTGGAGGGCCCTGGAGTTTGGCTTTCTTTACTAAACAGGAAAAAGAGAGAAAAAGAAAAAAATATACATCAGTGGTTAGGATGTGGGAGGAAGGAGAAAAAAATATATAATATTCCACACAGCAAAAACACAACCAGCAAAATAAAACAATCAAAACTTTGCTTGAGTGTCACGAAGGTTGTGAGTTCAAATCCCAGGACTATAGGGAAGATCGATATGTATAAATAAAAATCAAAATCGTGTGTAAAGCAGGATTTCAGTAAATCATTAAACTCTACACTGTCAGGTCTTTATATTGCTTCTCTTCGCCGTTTCCTTCATTTGTTTTCTCCTTCCTTTACTTTATTTTTGCCCTTCTTAACCTTTTCACTTCCCAGAGTTGTCCACAAGCGCCAGCGACTGGTGGTTTTCTCTGCCTACACAGACAGTCTGCTCCAGCTACTCGATCCCAGAGGGAAAAAATAAATAATAACTTGCCTTTCAAAACGTTCAAGCAATTGATATTGTCTCCACTGCCCATAATTTGCTGCAAATCCAATTATTCCACCATGAAATTGTCTTCGATTCGGGCCCAACATGACCAGAAACAACGAGATATTTGCTGACTGATTCTCGTGCTCTGATTGGCTGAGCCGGACCACGTGACCACACTGCAGCAAATGATGGTAAAGACGCAGTTGGTGGTCATTGTAGACGGTTCCACTCGGTTTTCACAAAATGCTGCCAAAGTAGAAACTAAAACCTTCCGTGGGCCAAATAAATATAAAAGGCTTTTCTACAGGTTTGTGCACATAAATCATAATTAATATTTTCAGATACAAGAATTATTTTCATATCCAGAAGCTACCCGGAGTGCCCGAGTTTCCATAGAGATGTCCGGCCCTTTAGCTCAGGCTTCAGACTTAGAGCGTAAATAACTAATTGTGTGCAAATATTTATGCTGAAATTAAAATTACACAGTACACAATACCACACCGGGCAGCAGGGTGGTGTAGTGGTTAGCGCTGTCGCCTCACAGCAAGAAGGTCCAGGTTCGAGCCCCATGGCCGGCGAGGGCCTTTCTGTGCGGAGTTTGCATGTTCTCCCCGTGTTCGCATGGGCCGGCGAGGGCCTTTCTGTGTGGAGTTTGCATGTTCTCCCCGTGTCCGCATGGGTTTCCTCCGGGTGCTCCGGTTTCCCCCACAGTCCAAAGACATGCAGGTTAGGTTAACTGGTGACTCTAAATTGAGCGTAGGTGTGAATGTGAGTGTGAATGGTTGTCTGTGTCTATGTGTCAGCCCTGTGATGACCTGGCGACTTGTCCAGGGTGTACCCCGCCTTTCGCCCGTAGTCAGCTGGGATAGGCTCCAGCTTGCCTGCGACCCTGTAGAACAGGATAAAGCGGCTAGAGATAATGAGATGAGACAACAGAGAACACCACACCAGAAGCACATCCAGTCCAAATAAGCTCACCATGTAGTCGTGTTACACAGCCAGGCAGCGTACTACAGAGGGGAACTGAGAAAGCCACACACACACACCTGGAGGGAAATGGTTTGTAATTTATTAGCAGAGAATGCACCAGAAGGCATGTAAGTTTCAAATTTTTTCGTTTTGGGGGGGGGGGAATACCCCCAGCATTTGCATATAAATTCCAGAGCTACCTACTATATATTTTTTAATCCGGCTACTTCAGATTTTCTATAGAGCCCCGTCTTCCACTTGCTCTTTTCACTTCCTATCTTTCCTCCATTTCTTTTCATCCTTCTCCTTTGCGCCCTTCTTTTTAAGCAGCGTCCATGTTTTTTCAGCTCGCTCCCATCCCCACACAGCCGCTATTACAGGATTGAACGAGATTATTACAGCAGATTATTTACTCGATGAATGGGACAGATGGATGCAGGGATTGGACTGTGTGCTTAACGACATCACAGATTTAACGGACCGTACATTAACATTTTCCAGAGCCACAGAGCAGAACTGGGTGCCCCCCCCTTTAATGGGCTGATGGAGATCAAGTTTGCTCTGACTCTCTTCACTTGGCAAGAAATCACACCAAGATACTTGAGGATATTTTCAGAACACACAGTATGGATGAGGGTTTAAGATCGCTTAAAAAAGTGGCGAATATTGCCTGAAATTATATGACTGTGTGAATATTTTGCAACGCAGAGCAGTAGACAGGACTGTATGAAAACACGAATGTAAATTAGAGCGTACACATCAGCACCGTGAGAGCCACTGGTGGAAAGTGAACATTCAGTGTGCAAGTTTTCCACGGATTTCTGAACCTTTCCATTGTGACGTGTCCACAAGTGTTTCCTGAATCCCTGCTGCTTAACGTCGAACCTTTAATGCTGCGATGTGCTCGGCGATAACGATGGAAACGGAGGCTCATCTTAGATGCTGGTTAACGGCACGCACTTCACACAAAGCATCCACAAGTATCTCCACATCTTTCCTTTCATGACATAAAAACATGTATTGTTTAGACAGATAAAAATTTAAAAATGTCGTTTTATTTGTTATGGAGTTCTTCTGAAAGGATTAACATGCGTGTGTCTCCATCAACGTTCACGAGTTCTCAAAAGGATCGTTTGCGCTCAGAGTGGCGTGGCGGTGCTCCATTCACGAGAGTATGCCCGTAGCTTTAATGCGTGCTTTTGGAAAACATGCTTATTCTCATCTCATTATCTCTAGCCACTTTATCCTGTTCTACAGGGTCGCAGGCAAGCTGGAGCCTATCCCAGCTGACTACGGGCGAAAGGCGGGGTACACCCTGGACAAGTCGCCAGGTCATCACAGGGCTGACACATAGACACAGACAACCATTCACACTCACATTCACACCTACGCTCAATTTAGAGTCACCAGTTAACCTAACCTGCATGTCTTTGGACTGTGGGGAAAACCGGAGCACCCGGAGAGAACATGCAAACTCCGCACAGAAAGGCCCTCGCCGGCCACGGGGCTCGAACCCGGACCTTCTTGCTGTGAGGCAACAGCGCTAACCACTACACCACCGTGCCGCTCTGCCCCATCCTTATTCTAATTATTATTATTTATGGCTATTTGTCTCCAAGGTAAATACTCATCAGTATATTGAAGGAAAATTAGCTTTGTGATTAAAAATATAATGATGCTGCATTTTTAGAGACCCCGCCCTCACAGATAGGATTTTACTGCTTCCATGGGAGCCAGTCCTCGCTCACTCTCTGGGAGCTCAGCTCCCACCTAATTCGAACCATGATTTTTATCAAATACTTTTATTCCATATTTTGTTGCTTTTTTTGTATTTTTGGGGATTTTATTTTCTTCATGATTGGTTCAGCAACACGCACTGCCATTTTGTTTCTCTCTACTCACAGTATATGAGCTGATATCCTAGTAGCAGAGTAGCCAATCAGAGTGCACGATTGCTCATATCCAGTGAACGTGGATAGAAAAAACACATTGGTTATTTCAATATCAAAGCAAAAACACCTGATCCTCTTTTTCTGCCTGATTTTCTCCCCAATTTCCTTCCAATCCTCACCCACCTGCCTGCTCCCTCCATCACAGGACAGCTACCAACTGGGAAACAAGGCCGTTGAAGCAAGGAGTCTGAACTGCGTCACAGGGCAGCACAACAAACCTCGAGGAATGAGTTATACGCCCTCTTCCACATACATGAGCTCAGACTCCAATGACTGGCTAATGATGCTGTGACCGACAGGGAAGACAGTATGCCCTGCCCATCCAGAGAGCACGGCCAATTTTGTTCCTTTGGCTCCCTGGAACGGACTGATCTCGGACAGGGTGAGCAGTTGGTTTTCCACTTGGTGATCTTCATACTGTTCCAACAATCACACCTCTCTGTTCCAACTGACCCTCAGCAAGCTGTGCCTTTACTTTACCACTGTACAACTGAGAAGGATGTGAAAAAAAGGTTACACCCATGCATCGGGGCAAGAAAATGTGATCAACCTTCTAGGAGGGCAACAAGCAGGAAGTGTGCAACAGGAAGCAGGAAGTGAGGATAGAAGCAGTGCAGGTCGGCTTCTGGAATGTGTTATTTACTTTTGGCTCTCTGCAGTGAGGGCTGAGCGGACGCTTAAACTGCTGGATGAATGCAACAGATGGGCAGAGGATTACGTTTCCAATCTCTTTCCCTTTTGCTTCCTCTTTATTTTTCTCCCTTTGTTCACTCAATGCATCCTGTCCTACTTTCCCCCGATAACAGCCTCAACAATTCTCTACCAGCAACCGTGCTATTCTTCTGCACTGAATAGCAGCCTTATTTTCCCCAAAAAAAACCTCCAGCACAACCGAGATCACATTAAACAAACAATCTCCAATAGCTTTTGTTCTGCAGATGAATCGCTTGGGTTCCCCCCCCCAGGAGCGTGGCTTGATTTGAATCCGTGAACTGCTCTCAAAATTTGTGATTGAAAAATAAAATATTCTCTGCTAAAAATGGCAAAATCTCAGACCACGGGTGCGGCTCAAAAACATCAAATGAGTTTCTTTAGCACCTTCTTTGCCTTACAGTCAGAGTGAAGGTGCCATCTTTGTACCAGTCAGGCGTGTTGAAAGGGAAGCGCTGGCCCGAATGCCCGCCAGGCGCGTTGAACATCTGAATGTCCATCAGTCTGAGCAAAGGAGGACTGGCTTGTACAGCTTAAAAATCACATCATACTGCATCACATATCAAGACTCGCAGGGTCATTGGACACTGGTTTCTCCCAGTTCTCACGGTCAGGATCAACAGGCACATAGGCCACGCCTCCTTCACAAAGACTGACAGGCACATAAGCTTTTGTATGTTAAGGTTCAGAAACACCCTTTCAATAACAGTATGTTAATCATGTTAAGGTTGCTTCCCTCTTCCTGGTTCTGGTATAAAGATTCTCTACACCAACTTGTTTGCCAACACTTCATAACTGCCTACGGCTTTTCTTCTTTATCCAGAGATCATGAGGGCATGAAAATTTTGCCACTGAAACTTTTCCAGAGTATTCATCATGCCGGAGTGAAACCCAATAACCAGTATTTACTGTAGAGTAGGTTTGGATCCAGGAGGGTCAGCTGGCCAGGTTTAGCGTGCGAAGTGAATTAAGCAAAATCACGCACACCTTCTGACAAACAGGTGAGCAACAGTCATCTTCACCCTGGAGCACACGGTGTAAGCAAATCCTTCCTTGACTCAACATGGAAACACGCTGTTCAACATTCTAAATGACTTCCATAAAGCCATGACAGATGACTGCAAAGATGAGAGCGGGACAATAAACAGGACAGCTCAGAGGAAATTAGCCTGGAGTGTTATTAAAGATGAACAGGTAATAATGTGATGCGATATGACGGGATAGAAGGTTCGGTTGTGCTGCGTGCACTCGTTTTTGTGTGTGAGAGATCACCATAGAGATGGGCTTTGGTCTGGACAGAAATAAGGAAACTGAAGCATGACCGTGATGGTGTAAAGGAGAAGGCAAGGCATGTGTGCCAGTCGCGCAACAAATCAGGTGGTACACCTTCCCAATCTGTACCTTCACCACTCGCTTCAGTAACTTGGGACTGTTTAACATTTGAATGCTACAAAAACTGATTATTTCTTCCTTTGAAAGGTTACATTGCATTTAAAAATATTTTTTAAAATAGGAAAGTATTAAATATAATTTGACTTGGTGCATTTCAAATGTAATGATTTGATGTCAGCTTTAAAAAGGGGTAGACAAATGCCGCTTTTCCACTACCAACGTGACTGAGTTGGGCTGAGCCGTGCGGTGCCGAGTCGAGCTGAGTGGGGCTGTTGGAGTTGCATTTCGACTACAACCGCGCTGAACCGTGCTGGCTGGAAGTGAGTGGACACATTGGGTGGAGTTAGCGAAAGTGGGTGGACGTCACGTGATGTCATTAGGCGGCGCAAACAGTGACATCAGTGATCTTTTAAGCGGTAGTCTCACGACCCGGATAGTAAACAATAAACATGGAGGACATGGAGTCGTTAGTGTTGCTGGTCTTGGTGCTGTGGCTTGTTGTCACCGACAACGCCAACAGATACTGGCAAGAGCGTATAGATGAGGCGAGGCGCATAAGGCTTCAGAAATTTCCGTAATTTGTAATTCTTCTTCTTCCGGGTTTACGGTGTTTACAGATCCCAGCGTGCTCGCGGGGCGTGTGGGGGCGTGTGAGGACACTCCTCCTCACGCCCCTAGCCCCACTCAGCTCAGTTTGGCTCGCTTCAGCCCCACTCCAAAACCGTGGGGGTTTTGGGTGCTAAGCAGGGCTGAAGCGAGCTGAGTCGTGCTGCTCTGAGGTAGTCGAAACGCGAGCCGTGTCGGGCTGAAGTGAGCTGAAAAAGGGTAGTGGAAAAGGGCCAAAAGACTCCTTAACCAAGACTGAGAGTCACAGAGGCCACACCCCCTTCAAAACTAATAAACAAAGGCCACGCCTTCATATAGCGACCTCTAGGCATACAGACCACACACCCCTACCCAAAACCAAGATTCCAGAGGCCACACCTCCCCCCTGACCCAAAACCAAGATTCCAGAGGCCACACCTCCCCCATTGAAACCTCGCCCCCTGACCCAAAACCAAGATTCCAGAGGCCACACCTCCCCCACTGAGACCTCACCCCCTTACCCAAAACCAAGATCCCAGAGGCAAGACCTCCCCCATTGAGACCTCTAGACATTTAGACTACGTTCCCTTACCCAAAACCAAGAGGTCCAGAAGATACGCCTCCTCCATAGAGGCTGGCTGGCACAAAGGCCATACTTCCTTCATCAAAACTAAGACACCCAGGTCATGCCTGCTTCACTGATGGGCACGGAGGTCACGCCTACCTCACTGTAACCATGAGACAAACCAAACAGGATTGAGGTGGAGCGAGGGACAAAACGCATCACCACTTCCTTGTTTGCCTTTTGGATCCCTCTCTGTGCAGATCAGAATGACCCTGCTCTCCATTCAACTCAGTAATGAGGTCCGTTCGTCACGTAAGGCGACGCCCACTCCTGAGACAGGAACTGTTCCACTTTTACTCCCATAGAGATGAATTATGTTGCTCTAAGATCTTTGAACATACTTCCTTCTGAGATTAACAGCTCAAAAGACCACACCTCAAAATCAATCAATAACCGTGGGAGTACAAGAGGCCACACCTCTTTCACTGGAACAGACAGCCACAATAAATAAAACCTTCCCAAAAATACTTCATGCTGTGGAAATAAGAGCGAGTTACATCTATCTAAGGAGTTAATATTCCAGTTACTGGCACACTGCAGAGTGAATGATGTAAGAGAAGATAAGCGTGCGTGCAGGATGATGTCACAGCCCGGTAACACCATCAAGGTGGGAGAGTGCAGCTGGAATATAATAGGGATCCAGTGAGCTTTCCAAAAGGGCAGGGTGCCAATAATTATCACTACACACAGAGAATCTATCATGCAAAATTGGATATGAGCAATTGCGCACTCTGATTGGCTACTCTACTAGCAGGATATCAGCTCGTATACTGTGAGTAGAGAAAAACAAAATGGTGAAGCGTGTTGAACCAACCAAGGACCAAATAAAAACTCTACTCCAAAACAAAACCCCAAAAATTATCAAAATATTTAAAAGAAACAGAAATGGCTAGAAAGAATATAGGTCCCCTCCCCCCACCAATATCTCTTCCACACTCCAGCCCAGTCGGTGGCGGTAATGCATCTTTAAGTTGGTTTGCCAACCGCCAAAAATCCCTAAAGAAGAAACCCCCAAAAAATACAAAAAAAAAAAAAAGGCGCAACAAAATATGGAATAGAAAGTTTGTTTTTTCAAGAATTATCACATTTTTCACAAATTGCTACCATCATTTCACTGGTTTGTTTACATTCTAAGCAGAAAGGCTTGTCGGACGTTTTGTATAAAAACGTATTTATTGAACTTGCAAAATATAATAATAAAAATGCTCCGTTTCTCAAAATCCAGTGAATGTGGATAGAATTTTTTTTAAAGAAAAGAAAAAAAAAAAAAAAGTTATTCCATGAAATCGAGTCATGCATGGTTTATAGCCAACTCTGTGCTACGCGCCTCATCACCCATCAGCTCATGTACGACTCGATTTCATGGAATAACTTAAATAGAAAAGAACCAGAAATACAAGAAATATTATTACATCAAGCATGTGCTCATGTCTGAACCAAACACTACAGATTATCCTTTTTTTCCCCCCTGACCTGTGGTGTACAGGACTTCACTGTGCAACCTCAAGGGTTTCAACCACCAGTGTTTCATTCATATGACCTGGGTGCGATTTGCTGGGAGGGATGATGGGGATCATCCCCCCACTGGTTTTTATCTCTGCTGAAAAAAAATCCTCCGGGACAACCCCGTCAATAAAACAAACAAACCAAAAAAAAAAAAAAAAAAGTTGACATGACAGGCATGTTGTGACAGTTTTCTATGGTCTACATTGCACTCACTTTCAAAATGACCCGAAGTGGCAGCTTTGATGTTCACGAACGTCCCCAGCAAATAGATACATTGTAGATAATAACAATATCCAGAGGGCGGCACGGTGGTGTAGTGGTTAGCGCTGTCGCCTCACAGCAAGAAGGTCCAGGTTCGAGCCCCGTGGCCGGCGAGGGCCTTTCTGTGTGGAGTTTGCATGTTCTCCCCGTGTCCACGTGGGTTTCCTCCGGGTGCTCCGGTTTCCCCCACAGTCCAAAGACATGCAGGTTAGGTTAACTGGTGACTCTAAATTGAGCGTAGGTGTGAATGTGAGTGTGAATGGTTGTCTGTGTCTATGTGTCAGCCCTGTGATGACCTGGCGACTTGTCCAGGGTGTACCCCGCCTTTCGCCCGTAGTCAGCTGGGATAGGCTCCAGCTCGCCTGCGACCCTGTAGAACAGGATAAAGCGGCTACAGATAATGAGATGAGATGAACAATATCCAGAGTGTGAACATGGATTTAGCGCCATGAATCACATCCTTATTGATGAGCGCAACAGAATGAATGTATCCACACTGACAGCCTTCTTTTCCTCGCTGTCAATGGGCCAGACGTGCGTTCCTTCCCTGCTGAGAAATTCGCAGAAATGTGGATTAAAGAAGGGCGAAACGCGGCGGATAGCGCATCGACAGGAAAGCAGAAAAGGCCACATGAACTGCGCCATCAGAGCAAACTGTTCATTTAGTATTCATGTATTTTAGTGATTTTCAAGTCACTGTCCATTTAATCCAGAGGGAGAGAAACATCACAGCAACACGACAAGCAATGCGAACTTTGTTGTGTGTTAGTGTTCGTGTATTTAGTCAGAGAGATAGGAAGATGAATTTACCATCTCCGGTTTAGTGTTCATTTTCATTTAGTGTTAGTCATTTGATATCATCGGATGTTATTGAGCTGTTAGCCTATTGTTACCTTAATTTTGTAACGTTTCATGATTTAAAAAAAAAAACATCCCCCCTTCTGGTTTTTTGACAAATCGCACCCTGCATATGACTGAACATTGGGGGGGGGGCAATATGACCAACATCATGGCTGGGAGATACAACATACCATTAACATGGTCATTAAATTGTCTCATGATGTGCTTTTCTTTTTGTTTCATTTAATTTTTTTTGCCAGTTTAAAGGGGAACAGAGGGCAATATATAGAGTAAATATAACAATAAAACGGGCGGCACGGTGGTGTAGTGGTTAGCGCTGTCGCCTCACAGCAAGAAGGTCCTGGGTTCGAGCCCCGGGGCCGGCGAGGGCCTTTCTGTGTGGAGTTTGCATGTTCTCCCCGTGTCCGCGTGGGTTTCCTCCGGGTGCTCCGGTTTCCCCCACAGTCCAAAGACATGCAGGTTAGGTTAACTGGTGACTCTAAATTGACCGTAGGTGTGAATGTGAGTGTGAATGGTTGTCTGTGTCTATGTGTCAGCCCTGTGATGACCTGGCGACTTGTCCAGGGTGTACCCCGCCTTTCGCCCATAGTCAGCTGGGATAGGCTCCAGCTTGCCTGCGACCCTGTAGAAGGATAAAGCGGCTAGAGATAATGAATGAATGAATGAATAACAATAAAACACACATTGATGAACCTTATTCAAGACTTACAAAAGTTTTTTTGTTCTAAGGTTGGAAAGTTATAGCGTTTTGAAAGTAGCTCGAGCAAACTATTTCCGCAGTTTGAACAGCCCGCCATGATATTAATTTTATCCAATCAGAATGCACGTTCATTTTTTCTGCGCAACACTCATGACGTATATATGTGCCCAGTTGTGTTGGCTCATTGAGGTTGGGACTAGCACGTGTGAAATACCTGTTTCTGCCTCTTGCGACGATTTCGCAAGTCCACGGGTGGCGCCTATCTCATTGCAGCAAATAAATTCTGCTGGACTCGTGAGCAACTCCACATTACATTTTCCACACGAGCACCACGCCGTGTCACCTGCACGCAGACGCTCTGCCCCACGCTCGCCATGCCCATGGTCAGCATCAGTCTCATCCTCGCCGTCATCCGAGCTTTCTTCTCTTATTTCATCACCGGAGTCGAGAGTACCTCTCCTAGGTTCAAACTGGTACCCTTCTAAGCCATAGCCTGCTTGCAGTGTGTCTTGCGGGATCTCTTCGTATGATTCGACAGAGCTGTCGCTTTCACTTGATGCGCCCGACGCCATGATTACACGCTTATCTCCTCTATTTCGGAGAGTTCCGCTAGTGCAGTGGGTAGCGCTGACATCACGGTCTTTTAAAAATGGCGACTCTTGTGCGGTTTAGCGTATAAAGTATTATATTTACAATTACCAAGATATTTCGTTGTTTTCTAGTATATAAATTTGATAGAATACTTAAGAATACATTACTTTGTCACATCAGCAACCGTATATATTATATTTTGTACCCCTTTAAAATAGTTTAATTTTTTACCAAAAAAAAAAAAACATTTCCCCAAAATTAGTCCAGTGATAATAAAGTCATAGGATTGGCTTTAAGGTTTTTAAAACCATATTGCTGACAGTCTGTGAGGAAACCTATAGCCTTCATCATGATGCACATCACGCACCATCGAAGCGTCTGAGAATCGTGATCCGAGATTTCCGTTGTATTGCCCGTCCCTAACCTATACAGAATTTCTACTCCCATTGCTCCATCTACGAAGGCAGACAGACATTTTCACCAAATCAGCTTCGAGATCAGGCCATTATTAAAAAACGTTCCGTTTCTGGTCCACCGGCCAAGTGAGTGCCGTTTGTGCGGGTGAAATTTTTTTTTTTAACGACGGTTTTTCGACATTTTTTTTCAGGTTCGTAAATCTAAAATCGAACTTGACATTTCCGCATTCCCAGGGCTTTCCACTAAGGCTCATACTAGCCAGCCATGACAAATAAGTAGCCAGCCGGGGGGGGGGGGGAGTAAAACACAAAAACTCCTGTGCACGCAGTTCCCAGGATTAAATGTATTTTCCACAGACCATTTATTTATTCACTTTACTCAAATACAAAGTAAAATGGCAGTAAATCTTTTCTTTTCTTGCGTATTGCATCATGAGGCATTCCTGGCTTGTAAATCTCTTATTTTCGGTGCATGACACATTCACGCAGCTGAGCATGCTATGAATTAACAACGACAACGGTCTGCAGTGGGGCGACACAATTACACACTCGGCGAACATTTCTCCATTTGTGTATGAAAACGCACTCCAACCACTCAGTTTGGTTTCATTTACAACCAACGGTGTCTTTTGATGCCAGCACGTAATTGAACGAGAGAAGACTGGTTTACCGGAGACAAAATAAGCGTCATCTCTGCTTCTGTTCCCTCCGACACACTACTGCCTCCGTCAAGTGCGTGCACTCTGAACTGAATCAGCTCTGCGCATGCGCCATGCGGCACAAAAAAACGGCAGCCACCATGAAGGAAGGAGATCCGGAGTTTTCAAACATTTGCTTAAGTGTGAAATCGCAAAATGGTATTCTAGCGAACAACAAAATAGTAAAGATTCAGAAAAACAAATCATTCAGTGATCATTTTAATAGTGTAATTTCATCCGAACTAGGCCTAACGCTCGGTTTAGAACTACAAAAAGTCCGTGTGTCGGACATTTTAAGTACCTTTGTAAAAGTTTTGCAAATGTTGCAGTCAGCATTTAAAATGCTAACTTAGTTTTTGTACAAGTTTCAGTTGATTTAACCGTCATATTTTATTACCGTATTTTCTGGACTATAAGCCGCTACTTTTTTCCTAGGTTTTGAACCATGCGGCTTATACAAAGGTGCGGCTATTCTGTGGATTTTCCTTCCACCGCTAGGGGCGCTCTTCTTCTTGGATTTTTATGGCGGTTGGCAACTTAACGTATGAGGTGCATTACCGCCACCTGCTGGACTGGGGTATGGTTCAAGAGCCTATTCTACAACTAACCTGGGTGACTTTTAAAAAAAAAAAAAAAAAAAAAAAAAAGAGCTAGGGGCGCTCTAACCGGAAGTAGAATCAAAAATAAGATGGACGAAAAATCAATGCAAAGAAGAATTAGCAGATCTTTAGCAGATAGAACACGCACGACAAATTACTAACTGGTAATTATTTTCAAATCCAGCGAAGATGATTAAAGTGACTTGTGGTTTCAAACACAGGAGAAATGAAGGTAAATAAATACCGGTTATTTTCTCTTGGTTCTGTTCCGTTTTAATCAGCAAAGTTGCTGCCGTGTTAAAAGGCACTGTTCGGAAAGAATCTGTTCAGGTACATACATGTACATTTACAGTACAAAATCATTCTGTACATGCAGTAAATATCTAATTTTTCAACATGGAGATCTGCGGCTTATAGCCCGGTGCGGCTTGTATATCTTTTTTAAATTTTTTTTTCAAAATAGAGCGGATGCGGCTTATATACAGGTGTGCTCTATAGTCCAGAAAATACGGTAAATGTGTCTGCTTTTGTAATAAAAATGTACTGAAAGAAAAAGCAAACACAGCATTGCGATTTCTTATCCATCCATCTCCCTCCCTCCCGACTGAAATTTTTTTTTGCTCACCCGGTGGACAGGAAACGGATTTTTTTTTTTTTTTAAGGATGGCCTCATATTTCCACAGAGTTCTGCATGTGATTTGATCTCTGGGCAGCCAGTTCAAACTGTACTTGACCTTTTTTTTTTCTAAATTAAAAAAAATTAAATAAAAAAAAAAGTGACGTAAAGTGTTACGCCACAGACCACCAAGTCATAAACCAAAGTCTGGCTGCTAAATTAACAAGTTCACCAAGGACGAGAATTCAATTCCAACAAGAAAACCAACGTACGGCTACATTCTGAAATCCAGTTTGCATAAAAGCATCAACTGTATCACATTTGCACTCTGAGAAGCGTTAGATAAACCAGAGCACCACTGTTCATCCCGATTCACTGTGACTAATGAGTACAGACTGATGAAGCGTTACGTGGAGAGCGTGTTTATCAAAACCCACTTTCACCCACAAGTGGCTATGAGTCAGTCGCTCTCAGGAGAACACCACAAACGACAACTAAATAATACCGTTAATATCGCTGGCTCCCTTTTCATCACTTTGGAAGGAATTGGATTAAATACAAACCATCGTCAGGGAAAATCCAGATCAATTCGATGCTAAATAAATAAATAAATAAAAATGCAAGTACCATATTGATCCAATTGACATTTTAATAACATTCACTGCTCACACAGACACACTAAAAACTCAAGACTACACATTGACAT